>NW_010433079.1:39459-41341 GCF_000710305.1 Buceros rhinoceros silvestris
CTGTTAAAAACCCTTCTTCTTCTTAGTTATACTCTCATATAGTCTTCTATCTTGCCCTTCAGTTTTCCTTAATCTTATGAAACAGTCCCCCACAGTTTAAACTGAACTTGTTACCTCTTTCTGGTTGAAAGGATTTATTAAGAATTACTCTAGATTATGTCAACCAACTTTAACAAAAATGGCTTTTGATTTCATATCAGTTCCGATGCTGACTAGTGCTCGTGGGTTTTTTCCCCTTTATTGGATTTGACATAAATATCCACACTATGATCCTTGCCAGTGTTTGTTTTCCCTCTTGCACAAAATGAAGAATACGATAATTTTGCCAGTAGATTTTGTGATCAGCAAAGTATTTGCACAGCCTAATTTCTTTTTCTAAACAAAAGAGGTGAGGCTTGAATGATTCAGGGGACCCATTATACCCTCCTACAGTCTCAAATGCAGTCAGCTGAGTGGCCTCAGACTTACCTGGAGGACCCATCACCAAGTGGGGCAGGTTGCAGAGGTACACAGAGCATGTTTTTTCCTTAAATATTTAGTTTCACATAGGACTTGGGGCTTTCCACCAGTGCTCTATAAAAAAAAAGTCACCAGGCCTATGAATTCTCTCCCAGTACATGGACATAAAATATGTCCTTTGGCAAAGACAACATTTTCTTTTCCCACAGAAAAGGGGGAAATTTTTTTCTTATTGCACTGCTGGGGCACATGCCACTCTCCAGGGAAGCACTCTGGAGTGAGGGGGGTGTGATGCAACATTTACCACTGCATGAATAAATGACAGTCAGCAAATGCTGCAATGGAGTGAAATATTGCAATTAGGCCAGAGTGCAAGTGAAGGGTCGTGATGTGCCTCTGGGCCCCATCAGAGCTGGGGTGAGCTGCTGTGGCGGCTGAGCAGGAATAGAGCGAGCTTTGCATGGCTGTGATGCAAACCCAGGCGTTGTGAAGGTGGGCAGCTGCTGGAGATGGCAAGGTCTCTGGTGCTCACTATGCCTCCTTTAAAGGTGCATCTGGGTCCACACCTGCTGGTGCTAGGTATGAGAAGCCATGGGACTGGGTAGGACACTGGTCCCCTTTGCCCTTCCCCTGCTCTGTGTGAGCTGTGTGCACTGCAGGAGCTGACCCACCAGTTCTCAGCTTTGTGTTCCCAGGTCTTTGAGTGGACCAAGGCAGCAGTGGAGGGAAAGGAAACGGTGCCTTTACAGCTCTTATCTCTCCAGAAAGTGCTAACCCTTACATGAAAGACAGATCATTCCCGCTGCTTATCGGTGCTGTATTTGTCTTTGAGGGCACCTGCATCTTGCAGGGTAGCCAAAAGAGTAGCCTGTGGAAAGGGAAGGCAAAGATTCCTGGTTCACCACCCAAAACATCATGCAGGTGGCCAGGTTTGGGGCATGGATCTGCATCTGCAGATTATTGACCTTCTTGAGAAGGAAGGAAATCTTGAGAAACAACTTGGCCACTAGCTCTAAGATGGCCCAATTTTGTTGCCCTTTTGCCAGGACATGTGGCAAAACCACAATCTTGGCTTTGCTAGTCTTAACTAGAGCTGAGTCCAAAGGCAGCCTTCTATTTTTAGGATGCTTGCTCAGGCTTTTGCAGTGAGATCTTTTGCAGACAAGGGCAGTGGGAAGATGGAGATCTGTCTTGCAGAGCAGATTCCATTCAGTTATCACAGTCATGCTCATTTAATTGATAAATAGCTGCAGCTTCTAAAACAAAAACATTTTTCAGCTTGAAGAGTTGCATTTGAAAAAGTGGATTCCTACTAATTGCAGTAACCTACTGCAGTACTTGCCAGACTCCTGCATGTCATACTAGAAACATTTTCCATCCCAGCCTTTGAAAGTACGATAATGGTACATGGTAACTCAGCAGG
>NW_010433079.1:41405-81065 GCF_000710305.1 Buceros rhinoceros silvestris
AAGGGACCCTTTTCCATCCACCCAAGAAAACACTGGATTTATTGGGATCAAGCCACACACTTTTTCCCTTTCATTTATAGAAGACAAAAGTCACGAATCTTTTTTTTTTCTGAAGAGCATAATAATTTTTTAAGGATTAAACTCTCTGAAACAAAGATAATCAAGTTCCTGTCTCGTAGGTCTCTTTAGTAATTAGCGCCATGATTTCCTACCTCTAGCACAATACAATTAATGATCTGATACGAAAAACTATCTCTTTGATCTATACTCAACAGAAAATACAATGTAAACAAGCTATGCCCTCTAAATTCAGCCTCTGGTGTCTGGGGAAAAATGCTTTTTACGAATGATATTAAAGAGGTCCTTTTCCCAGCCTGTGTAAAGAATAAATGTATTGTTACTGTTCATCATATTTAAAAGACTTCTATTGTACCATCTCAAATTTTTGCCTTGGACTGGGTTATTCCTGCAGCCCGATGTCTGGACTCTTCAATGCACCTTCTAGATCTCCCTTCTCTGAAAAGCCAGCCCCTTCTGCAACTAACGCAACTGATCAGCCAAAGTTTGCGTGGAGACCTAGCACCTCTTCCCTGGTTTTAAAAGAGTCAACGCAACCCTTTTAGTGCTGACATCTTCATCTGTCATTTTATAAACTTAGACTCAAGTCGGGCATGGAGCAAGGTATGGCTGTGGTAGGCCATTGCTGTCTGCTGTGGAGCAGTGTGCGGGAAATAAACAGTTATACGTGTTTTCCTTCTGGGTGTCTCAGCAAATTTCAAACAGAGGTACTTAAAAGTATACCCAGTCAGATGAGTCAACAGACCTCTGTGAGCAGCGCCGGCAGTGTGCGCCGGCAGTGTGCACCGGCAGCAGGATCCGACTGGAGGCTGCCTGCGGGCACGAGTGTGTCAGAGAGGGGTTACTCCTGAGCACGATGGCCACTGAAGTCACACGGTGAGAATTTTGTTTGTAAAGTGAATTCCTTAGGTACAAGTCATCAGGAGAAGAAAAAGCCCCATGGACAGTATTATATAATCCAGATAAATTTACTAATAGGGGATTTTCCAGTGGAAGAAACCTTACATCATTCTTAAGCAAGTAAAAATAAACCTGGCACTTGCCTTTGTTCTGAACACAAGAAGAGCCTTGATGAACTACTAGTTACATTTTTTGGCTAATTATTAGTCATGCTGAGCGTTGTGATGTTGGTTGCAAATTTATTCCATAACTGCATCCTAACCTCAGTGTTAAAGTAGTGTAGGCTTTGTAAAGCTCACTGTTTCCAGAGGACAATGCACTTTCCTATCCTAATTGTTGCTGATGTTTTAGCTGTTATTGAACCTCTTATGACCTTCTTCAGAGAAGAAAACAGCACTGGGATTTGAAAACAAACAAGTTACTTGTGAACTAAAATGAATCAAAAAGTAAGTTTTGTATGGCAGCATCCCCCATCTGCCAGGTACATTTTAAAAGCTTTCTTATAGTTGGAAAAACAATTAGGTTCACTGTATTCTGCATCTGAAGATCACCAGTGAAAGAAAGTGTGGTTAGATGATAATTTTTTGCTTTATTTAAGTGGTGCAGAAAAAAGCAAAAATAAAGCATTGTGTTTATGACTGATTTAAAAAATTCAGATGTGGAAAGGGATCCAAAGTGCAACTGAAAAGGCAAACCATGGCCCTGGAAAACAGAAGAAACACGTAAGATGCAAAACCAGGTCTGTTGTCTGCAAACAAAACCTTTATTTTCAGGGAAAACCATAAAAGATTTATATCACAACTCTGTTATATTTGATTAAAAAAGAATATTCAAACAGACCAGGTGATTTGCAGCATGCTCTATGGATAAACATCATTTACCCATGAGATATATGGTGAAGCGTCCATGTCTTTCCATTGCTGAACAGTAGGATTATCCAGAGAGGAAAGCGGTTTGGGGTTTGGCAAAGCCTCACTGGCTGCTTTTTTACAGTCCATCTGAGCAAACCCAAGTTAGCGGCAGAGAGATGTTACTTGGACTAAGATGGAAGTCTTCTGAATTTCTGCCCTACAGAGAGACGAAAACAAGGTAGGTTCACTTAGGAGCCAGCTACAGCTTCTATGTATACTGATCTTACACCCAAGATAAGATACAACAGCTTTAGACCAACTGGCTACAAGTCCCAAAGGGCGAGATAAGAATGAGGAAAGCACAGATGTTCCTTCTCCTTCACACATCTTTTGCTGGGGTGGACAACAAATCATATAGAAGTTGGCCGGTACTCATTGCAGCTGTCTAACTTTGGCCATCCCCTTTCCCTCCTCCCCCATCGCCTCCTTTTTCCAAGTAGCAAATGGAGCATCTCAGGGAAACAGCTGACCTGCAAAGTCCACAGCAGGTACAGAGGTTTCCTACTGGGGCTGGTCATTCCTCTACCTCCTTCACCTTTGCCAAAGGCATTTGCCAAAGGAAATAATTCACGTCACATGTGAATTCCTCTTCCTACGCTGAATCTTGGCATCACTAGCCTCTTAACCACTTCTTTCAGCTGCGAGAGAATCAGCCCAGCTTCTGTAATTCTCAGACTTGCTCCAGGTTTCTTGAAAAAGCAGGCTGCTGTTGAAACCAGCTTTTCCAAGCAAACAGAGGGAGCAAAGCCTGTTTGCTGAGTTCACCCTAGATACTAGACTAGCTTAGAAATGGAAATAGCAAATTCAGTCGACTCATGCTCCTGTCAGGTCCCAGCTGGCAGCCAGAGGGACTGAACGCAGCTGTAGGGCTCTTCACTAACACACCATCTCAGCACCCCTAAGCAGAAACCAGGAGAAACCACATCGGCTAGCAGATGTCCTCAGAGGATGACACCTTCCACACACTGAGAAAGAGCTGACCAAGCAGCCTCAAGAAAACAGGCCTTCTCTGAAAGCAGCTAAATGTGGATGCAGAAATTCAGCAGTGCCCTTCTGCAGCTTCCTGGGGCACACAAATCAGTGTCGATGCTCTTTTCTCAGCTGCACTTTGCTAGAGGACTCCGCTTCTGGGCGAACTGGTCCACTGTAAGTAGAAAGCTGGAGGTCTCTGTAGAGCTTACCTAGTTTAGGCTGCTGGTAAGAGGGGTACCCTTACAGCTGGACTTCCTCTCAACGTAAATTTTACGCGTGATTTTTCTTTCCTTGTCTGTCAAAGGAGATTACATAGGTATAGGCGCAACCAGTGTGGATGCGCTGATGTAACGAGTGAACAGCGTGGTCTGTAGCCTCTCTCAGTTGATGTTAGCCATAAAGGAGCCTTCCTCTTTTTTTTCCTTTTTTTGAACCTAGCCTGTGTTTGTGTAACTACCCCACAGAAAAAACACGTTAACATGAAAGCTCTTCGAATATCGAATGGAAACACTGACACAATAAACACTGTGCCACTCAACCACATTTTTTTTTCCAGAGCGGAGCTGGCCCTTAGTATCACCTTGCTTTGGCAAATTTTCAAAACAAGCAAATGAGAGAGTTAAGGGCCTCCACTGAAACTCCTCTGACAACCAAGTCATGGACACGTCCATTCCAAGCTGAAGGCCATCCCACCATGGGTCATAATGCAAGAAAAATTAAAAAACCAGCCACTTACTTTCAAGTGGCTCGATGGGGAAATTCGGTTTTGAAACTGTGACCTGCATAATTTAAAAAATAACCTTGCCTTTTGGAGCCTAGCACTGACAACCAATGTATAATATCCCACCAGCAGAATATGCAAGGAATGATTTGGTCTTGGATGGAATGTGTAGGAAGTTAATGCCCCTGAATTTGCCTCTGAATCTTGAATATTCGTTCCCCCTGACCTTTCTACATTATGCATGTTCCAGAATCTGGAATCGGATTCCACACCGATTTAACTTTGAATAAAAAATAGTTTTGATAGTTTTGTAAAGTAGGAATATTAACTTGCAGTTTGGATTTTCTTCGTAAAAATATTCACATGTCCTTTTTTCATGCTGACCTTTGGCTGTGGGTGATGATGCCAATAACCTTTTTACCAGTATACTGGTGTAAAATGGGAAAAACTGGGGGGGAGGGAGGAAAGTGTAATACTTGGATCCAGCTGGCCTGCTCAAATACAAAAAACAACTTAAGCATAAAAAGACATGATTTCCAAAGGTTTTGTGCACCAACAGCTTTTATGCATTTGAACTAAGTGTTCCGCACGTTTGAAAATGGTGCTTGTGAGGAAACTAAAGTCCTGAATTCATGATGCCGAGGATTTCACAACACATAAGTGAAATGACTCTGTAGCTTCAGCTCAATTTTTTTGATAACCAGTGTGGTGGTTCTTGTGCCAAAGACCTACCTTAGCTTTGCTGAGAGCACCAAGCTCTTTTATATGTCGTGTGTACGAGGCCAGCCATCACCGGGAAATGATTATGAGGTTCTCTTTTGCTGAGCTGGTCATCCAAAAGTCAAACCTTTCCTTATGTGTTATCACTTACCAGAACTTCCCTCCAAAGTGTCCAGCAGCATCATTTCTCTCTTGGCAGGAGGTGACAGGCGCTCTTTAAGAGCTTAATCTGGGCGGAGAAAAGCAGATGCCAAATGAGGCACGTTTCTGCTGACTCGGGTCATAGCCGCAGGCAGCCTGGGAGTCTCCAGCCCTGCTGCATGCCCTACAGTTCTCCGAGAGGTGCCTGTGTTTGTAAGAGGCTGCTAGGAACATGCCCAAAGCTGAGGTTTGTCAGAGGGACTCTGGGTTTGCAGAACAGAAAAGCACACACAGACACATCGCCTGTCCCAGTACAGCTGCAAGACTGCCACCCTAAGGACAGAGGGACGCGCAAGAGCGGCACTTGCCTTCCCCTAAAGGCTCACATAGCTGTCAACTGTGCCTTGATCTTAGCACGATCGTGGGGCTGTCCCACGTCTGCGTCCCCTTGCGCAGCAGCCTGCCTTGCTTATGCGTTTCAGCAGAACGGCACTTCATTTCCTGCAACAGATTGAACGACTGTGCACACACCCGGGCGATACACGGTGCGACGGGCCCACGCGCGAAAGCAGCGTGATCGCGAAGCAGTTGGAAGGGACTCCAGGGCCTTGGGGCTGCACCATGCCCATGCTCAGCCACTCTGTCTCACGCTGTGCAGATTCATCTGCACCCCAGGGAGGGGAAATACATCCACAGGTGAGCAGCGATGGAGGGTAGCGATAGGGAAAAAGGCAGCAGCAGCATTTGGAGAGGATCCAGGCGGTGCAGAAGGAGGACACTTTTCTCCTGGCAATGCTTTCTAAGTCTTTCCTGACTGCTCAAAATTTGAGTTCAGCAGTATTGCCAACCCCAAGATTTAAAAAATAACATGGGTAAATACTGGAAAGGCAATGAGATTGAATTAAAATCATTAAATGGAATGATAATAAGTTTTCTTTTTTTTGTTTTATTTGCCTTCTGATGTCGCCTCAGGCACAGTTCATTTCACAGGCTTTGCTTTACAGCTGTGTTTTCTCATCAGTTTTCTAGAACCTTTAATTTAAAAAGCATAAGAATATTGAGCAACAGCACAAAAAATCCTGAGTCACATCCTCAAAGTTCATGAGTCATGTTGAGCCTGATGACTTCAAAAAAGAGAAAAACCAGAACACTCAGCTCTTCTGTCTTCCACATACTCAGGTCTGGCTGAAAACCAAGGATTTGCTGTGGAAAAAGCTGCAGCAATGGCACTGCGACCTGTGGGCGAGGGTGGGCGCCTCCTGGAGCTCACGCTCAGCTCAGCACGTCCGTCTGCCGTTGTTCACTGCCTCAGAGCAGCTGAGGGGTGAAGGTGATGCCTGGAGGCCGGGGCCAGGAGGGAAGCACGGACATGCCACCTCTTCCCTTAGAGCTGGGCAACCACAGGGCGTGTTTGGTTGGAGTGCTGGGAAGGCTTTTTGTCAAATATTGGTTGAAGGAGATAAAGTTGCTTCACAAGCTCTGATTTTAGGTGTCATTTGTCACTTGCTGAAGACAAAGGCTATTCTCCCGCAGGCTTTGGCCCTAAACTTCGTTTGCTATCCACTCTCTTTTATCAGTTCGTTCCAAGTAAGCATGAAGGGGCCGCGCTTTTTGCCAGACCCCATTTTAGTCCTTTCTGTGTGTGCCATTTTCTTCTGCGCAGGTTTCACCAAAAGTGGAATCTGAATTTTTAGTACTATATAAAGCTTCTCTTAACTGCATTGCTGTTCAGGGCCCTGCTTCCTAAAACGTTCCAGAAAGAATGGAGGTAAAATTATTATTTCGGGAGTGAGATGAGAGGAGGGATCTTCTCTTTCAAGATTGGTTTCCTGGCGTTTGGTAAGAATGCACAGTCACATGTTCAATTTTTATTTAATATAAATCTTTTTCACTGCGGGGGTCTCATCAAACCATTATTTTGGATGACTGAGGTCTTTATTTTACTTCTAAGGCCAGAGATATAATTTTATTTCTCATTTCACTTTCTCTCATGTCAGCCCTTTAACCGAAATGCTGAGCAGTTGGAATCTAACTGCAGTTTAACGTAACACTTATCTGTGCTGCTGTTCACACCGTACAGGGTAACTTCGAAAGGTCAGAGCAGCTGGATTCCATTACAGAAATGCAGGGAACTCAAAATAGACTTCATAAATATATTTTTTGAGGAATTCAGGCAGCTGCCTTCAACACCCCTGGGCCTTATTGTTTCAGAGAGCTTTAGTATCGGCTGAGGTCAGAAATTACTAAATTGCTCCCCCTCCTCCCCAGAAAAGAAATTTCCTTTGGATGAACATTAAGAAATAGTCAAAAGCAGAGGTATTTCTGCCTTTGCATTTTTAATAATAAGTTTTATTGCAATAAGTACTAAATCAAGAAAACACTCTTCCATATGTGTTCAGGAACGATTTTGGTTTTTTCTACACATATGACATTTGTTTTACAATGCTGCAGTTTACAAATCAAATAGTTTCTCACAGATATAGTATGTTTTTATTCCATTTGTCCTTTTTCAAGTAGTCCAAACGTCTGTGGTTTTGTCATTAAAAGTCCAATTGGCAGATTTATACAGAAACTTTATGTTTTCCAGCTGGGCAACTACCAGTTACACATACTCATTATTATTCATATTATCATTATAGTAAATGTGGAGGACAAATTCATGTGGCTTACACAGTCAATATTCAGTGATCTACAGCAGCTATTGTCCTGATATCGCTGGGACTGAACTCTCCTTAAGCTCCAAGGACAGTCAGACATAGCTCTGAGCCTCCTGACTTGACCTTTCTTTTAGGATAAAACTCATGACAATCCTGGCCCTGATTTCTGGAAGATGCTAGTGGGTTTAGACACTTTCCTTCAGGAGGAATACCCTCATTTTGGAATATCTTCTTGCTGAGAAGGGGTGGCTGGGGTTTATTTCTACCTGTAATTTTACTCATTGCATTGAAATTATTTTTGACCTACCCCATTGGCAGAGCAGGGGTAGGATCTCAACCCTAGGGTGAATGTTTTAAATCATGGTGTTATTTCAGCAGGGTTTTCAATTGCTGTGAAAAAGTCCAAGTCCCCAAAGCTTTCTTTTCCCCCTCTCGCTGTAATCATAAATGACCACACAAAGAGTGCTCGTTCTTGAACATCAATTTTGTATGCCATGCTATAAATCACTGACTGAACGAGTATGTCAGAGAGGATGAGCAGACTCTAAACTGTAACCATCCTAGTGGGTGGTACCATTACACTAGGCTAATTTATTGTAAAGCTTCCACTGACACAAGTATATTTCTGTTGTCTGACATAGAGTGGTTTATGAAGGATGCCAGAATTCTTCCATTAAGTCACTTCCATAGTATTCATATCATGACCCCATGCTATATGAAAAACACAATTGTGCAATTTGTGAGGCATAAAAACCTTAAGACTCCTAGATCCGTAGGTTTTTGTTTTTTTTTTTACTTTGTTATTTATTACCGTAGAAAGAAAGGAGATTGATGAGTGGACAGGCAGATTTTTATTACTGGGATAGTAAAAGCAACACCAAGTGCCATGGGACAACACAAAAGCAAGCTCTTCCCTCCCATGTGTATATAGGCCTTGTTTCCATAGACTTTTGTGCAGTTAAATACTTGGCTAGAAGGAGATCCTATGCAGGAGCAAATTGGGTGGATGCAGATGGATTTTTCCCTTGATTTGCAATCAGGGAGGCAAGCAGATACATCCAGCTGTTCTCATTTCCCCCAGGAAATATGGTCATCCAAGCTGAGAATGTTGTCTTTCGAGATACCTCAGGGCAAAAATAAACCCTGCAGAAAAAGTGAGGAGCAGAGAGAGCCCATCCTCAGCCTGCTCCTATGGCCAGCAGCGGGGTGGTTCAAGGAGCCTTGCTTGGTCACAGTTGCATCCAGTCTGCAGCACATTTTGACTTTCAAGGACAACATTTTGAAGAATTCATGGGGTTAACAGTGAGGCTTGCATCATTTTTAACATTTTGCTTCCAGTTCAATGTGTTACCCTCCATTAGGTCAATCTACTGTGGATGGTGTTCTCAACTAAGAAAAATGTAAAAGGCACGTTTTTGATGGAGTTCTTGGCAAATCTTTTGATTACATTCCCTGATACTCAACAGATGTCTGCAGCCCACATGGCAAACAGATCCATAGAGGCAGTAGCTCACTATAGCACTTGATATGAAGAAGTGATATATAGCATTTAATAGAAATAACCTATTATGTATGCAACACCCTGACTTTTTCAGAATAGCCAATGACTGACCAACTTAACATACATTTTATTTAAAATCTTATCTAAATGCTTGAAACTTAGGTATCAGGGACCTTTGGACCTTGGAAGAACCATAGCAAGACATCACTCCCGTTTAAAGATAAATTTGAAAATTAAACCATTGTTCATTGCAGATGTACATTCCAGATCACAGATGTAACCCGGGAAGTAGAAAGGAAAAATAATCAGAAGCATTTAAGTGTTTTCTGAAATTTGAATCTGAAAATGCATTTGCAAGCATTTTTCTCTCTTTAATGAGTGTTGCCTTTAGTCAAATTTCTGTGTGGCACCCCTGAAAAATTCCATCTGCGAACACGATTATCGGAGCTCCCCGCCATGTGTGTTCTAGTTGCTGTCATACCTCACCTGCAACCATGAGATAGCTGGCTGCTGGCAGTGCTGGCTTTCTTGTGGGTGCCCCGTTAAAGCTCAAACCATAGTTCTGTCACACCGGTGAGTACTAACATTGGGCTCACTCTCCTAATGGAAAGCAGTATCTTCAGTTCTTATGTTGTGAGGTTATGAGGATTAACAAAAATATACCTTTTTAACCTCATTTTTACAGTCTTTACATGCATAGGTATGTTTCTATTGACATCATGGCACTATCATTATTAATTCTATTGTTCAACAGATACAATAAGGTTTTCCTTTCTGTGTGAGCGTGGGCACCCTTAGCTATGAAGTACCTCTTGAAATTTCAATAGTGTTCACAAAGAACTGTCCAAACACTATGAAAAGAATTAAAAAATATTCCACCGACTTTGGTTATGTTCCAAAATTTTGGGGTGAGAACATTTCATGTATCAAATTTAGAGGCAAAATGTAAATGGCCTGAGCATACCTTTTTGTTTATTCCAGTTGAAAAGTATTTATACAACAGAACCAGTGTATTTCTGTTCAATACATGTAGACATTTCATGGCCAAATGCTATCAGAAGTCCCCAATATGTTGATTCATCACACATAAAACTTGAAGTACTGAGTGTGGTATTCAGAGGTTTAATTGGGGTCGAGAGTGCTATCCTGTTAGGTTGATTATAGTTATATTTGAAGAACTGAGAGTCAGGAACAGGAAAAAACCCATTTGTTCCCTCTCAGATCTCACAGATAGTATTGCTAGTGCATTTGCTCAGCAGGTGAGACATGCAGCAACGTCCTTTCTTGATGTGCAAAGGACAGCCAACTTCTCACAAGAGCTGCTTGTTTGGTGGGTAACATCTTACTGCTGATTAAGTTTACTAAAAACAGGTACTCTGTGAAATAAATTCATCACTCTGCCCGTCACAGCTTCATGGAAAAACAATCTCTGCTTTACACACATCTTGCTTCTTTATGATATTTTTTTTTTCTTAGAGCTTCAGAATATTGTGAAAGGACAAGGCCAGATGTTTGAGAAGTTTGGTCACTACCAGCTGTTGTTCTTGATGAGCATTTGAAAAGCACGTAGGCAAGAATAATCACGTATCTTTGCTGGAAGTCCACAAGGAATTCTTTGTTAGTAACACTGTTTTCTTCACAATAGAATAGTCCCTTAAGGAATAATATTTAGGCTTTTTGTTGTGTAATATTTGTAGTATTTGTTTTCATTCCCAGTCTTAGAAAAACTGCAGCTTGACCTTTTATTGTTATAAAACATCAGTTAAAACTACAGTGGTATAAATCAGGTTCAGGAGGGAAAATAGTTCATACGTGTTATTTGGATATGTAGCATATGTTTACACCCTATTCATTATTAACAGAGGACTGTAATTATGTGCTTGACAGCACTGGCAAAGCTTCATATAAGCATGTAAGTCATGTGTGACAGACCACCATGTCCTTTTCATGTTCCACATTAAACAGTGATCATGAAAACTTTCCGGAAGGTATTACTCCATCTCCTACCAGCAGAGCTCTGTGCTGCTGGTATGGGAGTAGATATCCATCCTGATCCTGCAATGCTGAAGTCAATGGCCAGTTTGATTTCAGAGGAGGCACCGACAGACCCCGTGCTTTCCCATGTTCCTTTGTTTTTAGTAAGAACCAGGTGAGGTGGAGCCTTAGGAATAAACCCACAGATCTCTGAGCAGGATTCAGCCCTGACTCTGACTCCTCAGAGACAAGCCTGCACCAGAGCTAAAGCGCAAGTCTGAGGTGGCAGCTCTTACTCTACACAGTGTAATGCAACAGAAACAACCAACAGGGGTGCAGCCAGGCTCACTAGGTACTTTTGCATCTGAATTCTTTCCAGGGAAGAAAATATATAAAGCCAGTCACTAGCAAGCGCTTCCATTACTACCCGCACTGCACTGCAGAGTTTTTGCACCAAGATGCTGTGTCTCTGGTTGTGTTGATTGTGTTAATGGCTGCCACATTTTTATCCAAAAGGGGCTGGTAGATGATATGAATTCTGATGCAGCTGAGCGATAAAGCTGATAAGGACATCAGAACTGCACAGATAGACCAGTTATAGATTTTTGATGTTGCCAAAAATGTTTTGTTTTTTCTTTTTGCTGGCCTCTCCTTGTATCATCCTCAATCTGGAACAAAGTCACAAGGTCCTCCCTAAATGTGAAAAGCTTTGGCTTTTCACCTGGCATCTGCTGACACCTAATACTTTAGTAAATGCCTCAGACTGCTCACTCTCTTCTTTGATTTCTATCATCTGGAGGTTTTTCTAAACCTTTCTGTATGCATGTGACACTCTGAGAGTCCTTACAATCAAGCCATTTGAACATTTTAGCGAGGCACTCAGTCTATCTTTTTTTCAGAGCAACAAAAGCTTATAATATTTCTGTTAGAGAGAAACAAGGAGGCAGATTCAAGGCAGTGTGACACTGCTGTCATTTCTCTCTGTCCCTGCAGATTACACTGCATTTTGAAGTGATATCAAAATAGGTACAAAAATATATGAGGGCTGTTTTGTGGCCAATTAAATTCAAAGTCCAAATCCAAGGTCCTGGCAATGACCCAGGAGCAACTGTCTCTTTGCTCAGGGAACCATGGGGATCCCTGGCTGTGGAGTTTATGCATGCTGGGAATGAGGTTGACACTTCCATAAGGTTCCAGTACGAGAAACAAAGCTGTGGGACTTCCTACTGGAGATGAGCCCTCCAGACAATGCTCTCCTTGAGGCAGACCAGCTGGGTCAGCATCTGTTATCCCTCTACTTGCTGTGATCCTCTCTAGGGAGAAAAGGTGAAGCCTGGTGATGAATTAGGTGGATTGGGAATCAGGTCTCCTGAGGACTTCCAACAGCAGGATGCATGCGACATGTAAGCTGTTAACAGGTGCTCTCTGGACTGGAGATGCAGATGGCTCTGTCTGTGTTTATGAGGTCTCTTAGCTCTGCTTGTCTCTGGGACGTGTATTTAATTATTTCCTGTACAGTGCTTATTTTAAGCCATAAAGGTTGTATCTGCGTTGTTTTGGAAAAACATACTTGACAGCACCTGGGAGACCACATTCCCTCGCTAACTGCACTCTCACGTCGTGGATGCTCCCCGCTCAGATGCTGCAGCCATGCCCTTTTGAAGTCCTAGGGACAAAGAGCACCTTCAGCCTCTCATGTGCTTGGTTCTCTCTGCTGGCACAGGAGAGCCTGGGAGAAGGACTCCCATGCACCTCTGAGCACAGAAGCCTGCTCCCATGAGCCGCTGCTTCTCCAAAAACACAGCTTGAGCGTGGAAATTAAGGCAGGCAAACAGCAGAAATTTGTCTAATAACCGATCATGTGTGAGTCTTGGAAGGTGCTGGTCAATCTCAGTGCATTTTCCCACACTGTGATTTTTGCCTGTCACTGTTTATTTTGGATATGATACACCGGCTTTCAGCTCTGGCTCAAGAAGAGGGGTGAAGGAGTGAGGATAAGGATGTTATACACGAGCTGTCCCTTGTGCGTATGTCAGCCCGTATCCACTCACTTAGCTTGCCTCTGTGTTTCTGTTTCTGAACCAAAACAAAAAGTGAGTTGAAGGCAGCTCTGCAGAAGGAGGAAAACCCTGTTCTGGACCACTCATGGACTAGCATATTACAGAAAGACATTTCAAAACAGCGGGGAGCTGTATGAGTTTACATGGCTGCTCCTCAGTGAGACCTGAATTCGTGCTGGCCAGTCTGCCACAGCCAGTGCTATCAGCATGCAGGGACAAAGACACGGGCACTCTTCCATCCCCATCACTGCTCGACCTGGGAATGTCACTGCCTGGCCTAGAATTCGCCTTTAACGTCACCTCTTCCTAGGATTAGACACTGTTTGCCAGGGGCCAAAAGGGACACCCTGGTGTCTAGTCGGAGCAATGGGCCAGCAACCTGAGCCATGGAACCTAGACAATTGCTCCCCGTTAGCTACTGACCTCTAATGCATTGCACTGAGCAGTCTCCTGAGGGCTGTCATCTTCTGTCAGAGAAGGTTTACCACATGCCTTTTCCCTAATTAGTTATTTTTGCCATATATTTGAGATTGTTAGCTGCCTTGCAGATGTTGAACATTGTCTAAAGCCTCCTCAGGACACTTTTCCGTCGGTGCATCTTTCTTGGTACTTTGGCAGCTGACAAACACCCTGCTCCTCAGTATCTATGAATTTAGCAGTCATTATTTTCAGCTTTTCCTTACTTCAGCCTCAAGACTACTGGAGTGAGAATTCATAATTAGGAGAATAACAGATTTCTCTGTGATAGCCTAAGAGGGTCTTGTGAAATAAGTGGAAAGCAAGATTATTTTCTCCAGCAAAGAATGAGTGTTCAATCTAGGAATGAAGCTGCCCATCAGCCTCGCAGCTGTTATTACAGAGCTGTTACACAGAGAGACTGGGTACATCCCTAAATGCAGGAGTAAGCTCTAGCAGTGCACGCTCATCTCCTATAGATACAACAGTTAAGATTTGTTAGTTACCCACCTGGAGAAAAGGCACATTTTGACTCCAAGCACAGTGATACGAAAAAGAACTTATAAAATGTTTTTCAATAATAATTTATTATTCTCTACTTTGCAATTCAGAATTGGCAAGTTTATCAAATAAACTTAGTTCAGTGACATGATTCAGTATGCAGAGACCATCATGACTTCCGTCCAATTATTTTCTGAATCATTTCAACCTTCATCTCCGTTATTTGTGGAAAGACTGGAAAATAGGTTAATTGCTTTGAAATGGAAATTAAAAAAAACCCTGGATTTGTTTTGTTTATTTGAGCTTAACCTTTTTCTGTTATTTCTGACACTGTTAGGAAAATCTGAAATGCCAATCTTTTAAATAATGATATCACTGCCATAAAAATAATTCAAACAGTTTTCGGTTTGTTTGGTTAGCTTAGCTATGCTTTAATTCAGGTATTGAAATCTGAAGCCCAGAGAAAAGAACACCAGATAGCAAACCACAGGCCTTTAAATTGATAATTGGCTTAAAACAGCAATTTTCCTACGTACCTCTCTGGATGGCTCACTAACTCAACCCTGCTGAGATCTCCAAATCCGTGATCTTTTCCAAACTTCAATATGAAGTTACTGGGGGTGTCATGTGTTACTTGTGTGATGAAAACATTTGAAAGGGAATCAGAAAGATCATGACCAAGACAACACTAGAGGGGGTGGAAAAGGAAAATGTACCCAAAAGATAAAAAACAACCAAAAAAAGGACTGCTAGTTCAACAACTTGAGATTATTTTAGCCAGAGCAAGATCAAGTTTCAGAATCAGAGGGTCCTAAAAAAAAATGCTATGGGGGGGCCTATTTTTTTTTTTTTTGGCACTTACTATTATGGTTTGGTGATCCCAGCAGTGCTAATATGGTGGGTGGAAAAGGAAATCTCTTACAAAGAATACCTATTCTATGCCCCATAGGAAGCTAGCCCCTCTTAGCTGAATGAATGCTACTGTGGAGACAAATTGACTGATAAAAGTCATTTTTCATTCTAGAATTTCAAAGAAACAAGCTATACAGTGTCAAATGGATTCACTGATGTTAAGGGCAGAAGCATCAAGTAGGTCAACCACTCTGGCTTGCATATCACACATCCCATAATTTCTCTGAGCCAGGTATCTTTACTGAGCCAGGATTTTGCATCCGACCGCGGCATACCTTTCTGAGAGCGCTCGGTGTTAGCACGGACACAACGAAAGAGGGCAAAAGGAGGAGTCTGTCTCTCCTTTTGCTCTGTTGTTTAATCAACTTTGCCATTACAAATGTGTATCTGGTTCCTCATTTGAATTTATCTGGCTTTGCGTTTCCACCATACGTTCTTGCTGAACCTTCCTTTACCAGTTTAACAGATCTTTTAATGCTTTCTTCCCCCTCCTCTCTCTCTGTAATCAATTAATTTCTCACCCCGAGGTGCCTTTTGTTTTGTTTTTTAGCAAAACCGTGTTTCTGTGGTTCTTTTTGCCACAAAATTTGATCCCCTTAGATGTAAAAGGAGTTTAATATTCTTTCCACTAAAACATCCAGTTGCTAAAATACACTCCGCTACAGGCCATCAAAGAACTGTCTAATTAAAGAACATGAATTACATACCAGTTACGATACGATACGCTCAGAATAAATCTGCAGGGGGATCTAAAACTTCATCTTTGGTTTTTTGAAGGCAATTGCTCTGCCATTTGAGCTAATGGAATATTGTGCTGGGTCAGCCCAGAAGAGGGGCTTTATATCTTTACCTTCATCTCCTTAAACAGTGTTGCCTTTCACTCCTGTAAAAGGGGAATTCTCAGTGGGACCTTCCTTGAAACACTAACATTCTCCAAGACCTTCTCGGGAACATGATATGACCATAACTTGACACCAGGCTAGAAGCTGCCCAATAAATGTTTGCAAGTCTGCAATAAACTCTGTTTCTAATAGTGTGCTTCATGCTGTGCTAGCAAAGTGCAGAGGAAATGGCAGACGAGAAAGACGAAAACGGCCCCAGCAGCCCTCCCCGTACCTGCAGTACCTCCGCGCAGACGCAGGCAGCCCTTGTCTCACTTTGCCTGCCCAGCGTTGAAGACCTTGCGGAGCTGAGATGAATGCCTAAGCACTCTTCAGGTGAAATGTGGAGGTGCTGTTGGGGGTTTTTTTTCTTGTTCATGATGAACTTTAAGTGAATAGAATTTGTTTCAAATGTAAGAGTAAATCTTAAGGATTCTACAAGCTCCTAGGAGTCCTTCCAGGTTGCTTCCAGGAGCTCTTTTCGCAATATAGTGTGTCTGTAACGAAACCGCCCTAAACACAGTACGGGGCTGCGTGGTTTCACCTTTTGCCTGTATGCTGATGCTGATGCTGCCCAAACTCAGATGGTATCGGCAGCTCAGTGCAAGGGTTTTCTCCAGAGAAGACTCTTTGACCCTGGTAAGGTTCTTCACGGCATTAGGGTTTAGCTACATATTTCCCTTTGCAGAAACAGCTTTTCTGTGACAACTCAGGTTGTTGTAACCATAAGTCAAGATTTGCTGTTTAATTGTTGGTGATTATACTCATTCCAGAGCAAAAAGCGCCTATTTAAAAGTTCAGGAAAATTTTACATATTAAATAAAAAGCCCCCAAACCTAAAGTCAATAGAAAAGTAGGAGCCCAGATTCCTCTCATCTCTTGTTTTCTTACTAGACCTTTGTGGCCACCACAGCTTAAGTTTCTTTCCATGCAACAATCCCATCCTCAGCTGACTTGGCTGAACTCTGGCTTCCTCTCCTATAGTGATATATAAAGTAGCTTTATGGCACAGCTATAAATAAGGCTGATTCATTTACAGTACTTAAAATCTTCAACATTTCAAAGAAGAAGCCATTTAAAGAATCCTCTTGGGGTCCATTAAAGTATGGAAATATTACGTCTGTTTTGTAAATGGGGAGCTGAGGCACTATGAGGTTAAATGATGACACAAGAGGTTCATAGAAAAGTGAATAATTTAGTGTAGATTTCGTTAATCATAGTCTAGCACCTTAAGCAAGAGGCCATCGTTCTTGCCTTGCTGCCTGGTGCTGGGATTCAAGTTATTCTGTTTCATAAACGTGTCTATATCCTAAAAAAAAAACCAGACAGAAAAAGAGGTAGCAATAAAAAGCAGTTATACAATATATATCCCTTTTGCTGAGGCAAGCACATTTGAAATTATTTTAATTTGTTAAAAAATTAAAAATACAGTCTACCTCCTATTCAGAAAGATGAAGCTTTGAAACTGAGACAGAAATTTGATCTTTTGAGCATAGCTATAATGCTTAGAAAAACATACCACGCATGACTCAGTACAGTTTATCTCTGTATTCAAAGGTATGCACCAGTCAAAGTCAAATGACTCTGCCTCACATTTATGCACGATAAGTTTCTGCTTCAGTAACTATGTTAAATAAGTTTAAGAAATGAGACTGCTGAGCCTGTTTTCTAGTTTGCAAAAATAACCCAGAAGTCACTGAGTGTGCTTTTCAGAAAAGTTTTAAAACTACTTAAAAAGAGTTCACCCAGAAATGTCACTAACATTTATCATATGTAATTAATAATTTATGTTAAAATCAAATTCTTTTATTTTAGTCAGTTAAGTATGATCATTATTAAACTGATTGCTGCTGTTCATCTAAGTAGAATTATGTTTATTCTTAACTCCGATTGAAATGAATGAAAAACAGGGACTAATCTGCCTAGTCTTTTATAGAAGTTCTCACTTTTAGGTACCTACACCTTTCAGAATCTCCATCTCACCATTTTAAGAGAAAAGATTTCCAGAATTATGAAGGCCAAAGGTCAATACATATTCTCTTTAGAACCAGTAAAATTAATGGAAAGCTGTTTTCCGAGCAAATGTGTTTTGTTCTAAGTCTCTGGCAAATTTCTCTTTCTAACCATGATCGTGCATGCTGAAGGCTGTGATCCTTTTACGTGTATCCTGAAAACTAAATTCACAAAGTGGACTTAGGCACTGGAATTGCTGGCATGTCACCCAAAATTTTGATCTGCCAATTTCAGTGGATGTATTTTTCTCAGAGAATCTCCCAAATGACTAATATGCTCCAAGTTCATGCAAACCTCCCCCACAAGGAGAAGGGGAAAGCCACACTGGTCTTCTGCTTTTTCCCACTGGCTTTCTCATCGAGTCCAGTCTCACCTCTAGATCAGGCAAAAGATGAACCTGATCACCAACCCCAGATAGGAACGTAGTACATTGGGCCATCTGGGAAGCAGAAGACACCCACAGCCACCGTCACCTTCCCTTCCTCCAGTAGCCACGTGCAGGGAGAGTCTGACACACCGAGCCCTCAGGCTTTAGGTTTCCTGGTTTTAAATCCTAAGTGAAGAGATTCAGCTAAATCACTGAAAGACAGTTTCATGCCATAATTTTGTGAACCTTTACACACTGTTAAAAAAAAAAATAACACTGCCTGTTCCACCCTCCTTATTGGCTGCAGATACTCATTCCGTGCCACTTTTCCCATTATGCCAGTGCAAGCACTGACATTAATGCACTGGCTTCCCAAGTCACCAGCTTGAGAAAATTATTTGTATTCATATTAACCCAGCAAGAAGAGCTTAATTTTCAGCTGGAGAAAGTCTTGAAAGTGGTTCATTAAGGAGTATCTTAATTGTTTTTGTCAACAGAGGGGAGGTGGTGAAGGAGGGAAGGCAAGTGGTGCAGGAAGACTTCAGGGGTCTGACAGTATTTGGCAGCAAAGCTAACTTCGAGTGGCCAAGGCATCCAGGGAGAGGTGGCCTCAGTGACACTTGGCTTCTGAGTATTTGCTCTTAGATCATACAGGGGGTTCTGGTGTTGTACACTGGCTTTTGCAGAGGCTGTGCTTGGCCATCTTAAGATATATCTGCAATAAGTGAGTGCAGGCAACCACGTGCTCGCCCTGCCTAAGCTCCAGAAAAACCAGCAGCAGCCTGGAAACCAGAGTCATTTAATGTGGTCTGAAGCCTAGAGTGACTGACCCTGCATCTCTGAAGGCTGGTTTTGGTGGGGGAAAGGGTCTAGTTTTATTTGGCAGGGTGCTTGGAGAACGCAATAGCTGGTTTAATATATACTGATGTTGCAGATACCTTTTTCCCTTTGAGAAAATCTGCCTCATTTACTGTGACTACAAAGCTAACACACGGGGGGCTTGCAACCTCATTTACCGTGTTGTAGGTTTGGTGTGCATTCATATCCTGAGCCTCGGGGATGGAAATGTACCAAGGACGCTTGCAATCCCTTTGCATCTTCCTCATAATATTTTTGGTTGAAAGTCTCTTCTGTGCAGGAAGCCAGTACTGTCTACGCGCGACTTAAATCCCACTTAAATTGCTGTGGCTTAAAGTCCCACTACAACAACTCCTGGGCCTCACGCTGGCCTTCTGCATGGGGACGAGTTCCACGCTTGTGGAATTCCGCAGCATGTCCTGCTTTTTTTTTTTAATTCCCTTTTGCTTGCTGGCAGGGTAAATGAGCCTCTTCTGAGCACAGTGAGAGACAACATTTATCCAGTGCTGGTACGCAACCTTGTTTCATACTTTAACACTACAAGCAATTATTATTAAAAATAGGTATGATTGACCCTTTAGGGAGGGTCAATCCAAATGTCATTATCACCCTGTAATTCACTTCACTTACGGTAAAATGAATCATACATGACCATGACTATGGGAGAAGAACTTCCCAGAATTAAAGTAGTGTCTGTCACACTTTGGAAATAATTATTGCGGGAGATGATTTAAGCTTGGCTGGACTCACTGGAGAGGCTAAAGCATATTATTGTCAGAGTTCACAGAGTTTCGGTCTTGGCCCATTAATACCTTTACACTGCATCATGTAACATACAGGAAAAATGAGTTACAAAAGCCTGAATGCTCATGAATATTAGAGTGTGTGAGGTAACTGAATGTCACGTACTCACCATTTCTATGATATCTGGATAGGGAACGGTCACCGTCTGTTGTCCTTTCCTTATGAGATGATCTCTGCAATCAGCAGACCCATCAAACTAAAAAACAACAGTGGACAAATTGATTTCTTTTTTTCCATGAATAAATGATCCAGTGCTGCATTAGCTTCCTTTTAAGATTTGTGATTCCCTTAACTATGTTTTTCTTTTTCCATTTGCATGATAATTCTCAAACGTAGCTTGATTTTCTCATGCAGAGACTCTCTTCTAAGTGTCTGCATGCACAGGTATTTCTATATACACAGATCTTTGGGAAATCCTCTTTTTTTATGAAAGCATTAGTAGCTCAGTCATATACTGGTGCCACGAGACTCAGATGACCAGTCTCAGACTACGGTTAATAAAAGAAACACTGTTGGGGAGAGTCGCCTAAAGAGGTTCAAAAGTCTCAGACAAAACTGTGGGGCTGGTGGCAGGGAGCTTTACATGATTTAGGAAACACGGTGAGGAAAAGAAACCCCCGTATGGAGGAGAACGCATGAAAACCATTCAGCTTTGTTGGTCCCATCCGAGCTTCGGCAGCTCGCCCCTGCACAGCACTCCATCACTGCGAGTAGCTGTGGTTCCAAAACACCAGTGAGCACGGCACAAATGTGATAGAACAGAGGAATCCCAGCCCTCTCCGTGAAGCAATCACAAAACACCAGGCCTTTGACTCACTTGACCTTCCCCAGTGTTATTTTTAATGTCTTTTTTAAATGTTTTTTTAATGTGGGGTTCTTTTTTCTTGGCCATTGAATATGTATTAACTGTTACACAATGCTTACCAAGTTTGTTATGTAAAATTCTAGAGATAAAACCTCAATCCAGGGCCCCCCTCTAAAGATTTTTGAACTTCCTGAGGGCTCTGGGAGCACATCCAAGGATTTTTATTGTTCCCAGAAGATATATGGAGATTATTTGTCATTTGGAGAATGTGTGTGTGAGAGTGTATTGGGGGGCTCTGCTGAGCACACTGTTGTGTTGCTTTCCTGGGGAGAAGGTAGGATTCAAGGGTGACCTAAACCAGATGTTGAAAAAGGAGGGAAAGTAAAAAAAAAAAGAAAGAAAAAAAGAAAGAAAGGGAGAAACCCCCTGAGATCTGTTAAGGATTACCAACTGCATTATGCATTTTATGAGGGTGCCTTCAATATTACTCATCTGCAATAAGCTCCCATAGACCTTATAGGATTTCTTTTATTTTCACATATTAACGATACAGCAGCGAAGAGCTGACACTTGTTTTCCATATCTAGCAAAGTTTTATAAGTCTTTTTTTTTCTGGCCATCACCTCAGCTTACATTTTACACTGAAGAGTAATTCCATTTTTATGGACACTGTCAAATACTTTTTATAGAGAGTTCCTCTTTTAAACAAAAAAAAACCCTTCTAAATTTTAAGGGTCTACTATTAGTGACCCTTGTGGATGTTGAACCTATAGAGCCACAGGTGTAGACAATTGTTGGAGAAATTAATGGCCCTGAAGAAATCCTGACCGCACTGAAATCGGTGGGAGATTTGTCAGTGTGACCAGCATTTCACCCCGGGCATTTAATATTTACCTCACCCTCAGCTAGACCCAAAAATAGTTTCTGTCAACCCAAAAGGCCTACTGGCTTTCACAATCACCACTGTTTGATATGCCCAGAAGAGCTGGTAACTAAATAACGGTTTCCTTTCTGGTGATTCTGCCTTTTTTTCATCTGGCAAACACTAATTTTTATCTCATTGGTTGGCCTGGATTGCGAGCAACTCTGATCTGGATCCAAGGGGTGTAATTCTGTAATATCAGCGTATTATCACAACATCCCGGAGAAGTCAGGCCTGCTAAGTACCTCTTAGGGTAACAGAATTACTATTTTGGGGACAGCACTCTGAAATAATGCTGGAGTCAGTATAATAAAAGACATTCCGAGGCTTTAATAACCACATTGGTGGCACAGTGGTAATTTGTGTTTGCTGTGATATATTTAGAATCTGGAAGAGTGTTACGAAATAGATTCCTATTTCAAGATTTTTGGACAGAGCAGCCTGTTAACATCCTTTTAAATCTTAAGTGTACAGTGCCACTGTTTCCTGAACTTCCTGTGATTTGTTGCTGCTTTTTTAAACGAAAGGCATTCACTTTTACTGAAAGTGGAATCAGATCCTGGATGCTGGATGCTGGACCAAAGTCAGTCATCCCAGGGTGACTTTTGAGATGTTAGATAAGCAGCTCCTTGGAACGCAAGAGGAAACAAAGGGAAAATACTGGAGGTCAGAAAGCTGTAAATGGTCGTGTAAGGATGTTTACGTTAGCAATGTTCCCTTTGAGTATCTGCAGGAGGGCTGCTGTGTCACATCAGGACAAACAGGATAAAACCTCTATCAGTTCAGGTCATAGCAGCATTCTGGGGGTTTGGAAGGATGTTTGAACAGAGGAATGATCTGAACTCTTGGCAGCTGGGCATATATGCAGTGATATTGATCTTAGGATATGAACATATCCATAATTTTTGGTTCAGATTGCCTGTGGCCCTATTGTCTAATGGGAGGACTGACTGCAGTGGGGCTCACTGCGGGAGATAATGAAGTGTATCATCATCAGAGCAACACAGGGTTTTGAAGGAGGACTATAAGGACGTTTGAGGATCTTTCTCTAAAAAATTACTTTCATGTTTGGAAACAAGGAAAAGAAGATGAAGATGCTTGTTTGAATTATCAGCAATTATTTAATAAAGAGTGACACGGTGGCATGCTGCAGGCAGCGTCTGTGAGAATATCCAGAGAAACAAGAAATATTTGGAAAGAGGTGAGGAAAAAAATAATCTGAATTTTACATCCTGTCCAAGAAAGCCAGCAAGTCGATTCACAAATCTCATGAATACAATTCCTAATGGGAGCTTGAAATAGTCACGAGTATTACACCTAGCTTGCTTTCCTGATATGGGGTTGTGCCAAATGCCCCCACACCCAGGCTGCTGCCCCTCACTGTAAGTAACTCAACAGATGAAACTAAACTAATATATGTTAAAGAATAGAAGCTATCAGAATGCCACTCACGCCCAGGATTGCTACAGCTGTAGATGATCTGCTAGAGATCTCTGCACAAAGAGCAATCTGTGGACCATGCAACAGTGGAAGGTAAGCACCAGCAAGACCCTAGCTAGTCTGAGCTGAAGAAAAGGGTCTCCCTCAGCCCAAACTTGGCCTTTGAACTCATTTGCCAGTCCTCTCCTCTTTGTATTTTAAATATTTGCCATGTGACAATATATGAAGTGTTTCAGAGATTCCCACTAGATTATTTACTTTTCCTGTATTTAACAGCACTTTCTCATCAGAGAACTGTATTTTGATCTTTCTTCATCAGTTTTTAACCCATTACCCACTTTTCTCGTGCCTTTGGTGCACAAGTTCCTATTCTATGTACTTCAGCTGAAGTTACATGTGCTACAACCCTACCACAAGGAAACCTTCATCAGTTTTTAACCCATTACCCACTTTTCTCGTGCCTTTGGTGCACAAGTTCCTATTCTATGTACTTCAGCTGAAGTTACATGTGCTACAACCCTACCACAAGGAAACCTTTAAATCCACTTGCTATTGGAGCTGATGTTTCAGCTGATGCCAGTTCTTGCAGTGCTCAGGGGAGAAGATTAGTCATTTCTCCTGATCTGAATGCATTAAGATATTTGGGTCGTTTTTCCTCTACCTCAGCATGATTCTTTTCTATCCCCCTGTTTCTGTTAGCCATCTGGCAGTGCTCTACCCCACCTCCAGAACTCTTCTCTGTAAGTTTCCATTTCACGGGGTTGAAAGCTCCAGAAGGTTTTGAGTTCAGTGTGCTGAGCCTCCTCTGTGCTGATACTTGGGCATTCTGAAGTCCAGTTGACTTCACACACTGGGTATACTAAGGTCCTGAAGTTTCTCTTTCTGAAATAAAGAATTCTTGGTTATGAGTTGTTTGTTTCACTTTCTGTGTAATTTAAACTGACTCAACTTGTCGTCAGTTTGCTCCAGGGTTATTTTCTATGACCAGTACTTTCATAATGCCATCACTGCTTACAAAAACAAAGTGGCCTTTGTGACTCTATCTTTTGACTTAGTTGTATTTCCATTAATGCCCTTGGCTCAAGAATTAGGGATGAAATCCACGGGTCTATGCTTTGCTGTGGTCCTTTGTAATCTATAGCTCACTTTCACGCCACGCACACTGCATTCTAGAATATGGGAGGTTTAGCTAGCACAGTGGGCATCTGTCTGCTGCCTGGCAGGCACAGCCATAGAAAGAATACTACTTCAGTTCGTCTCTGAAAGAGATAGCTTTTAAGTGGCAGCTAGATGCTTGTCTTGGCTACCTGATATTTAGGCTTTCACCCAACGGCTGACATCAGCTAGAGCATGGAAACTGCAGATTCAAATATCAATGTGTTCTTCCGAAAAGCTTCTTAGATCTGTCACTCACTTTTTCTCACTGGCCTGACAGAGCCTATTTGTTGACTCTGCAAGTTGTAAAGAAAGGCTCACTTATTTTCTCAAACCATTATACATTGAATGCTTAATGTTGCTCAGCCGTATTTATGCAATTAAAAAAAAAAAAAACCTAGATTTGAGTGGTCCTTCATCATGCCCAACAGAGCACATTATCACAGCAGGAGTCACCAGCTGGTGCAGTAACATAAATGTCTCGCAAATTGTCATTATTTTTAGTAAGCAGGAAAGCTTTCCAGTTTTGAAGAAAATCTGCACTTTATTTTGCTGTCCTCTGAATAAATCATCGCGTAAAAAATTTGTGTTTTGCTATTATTTGACAAATAACAGGTCCCTTTCTCTGATTTGACCTTCGTGAGAATATCTAATGCTAGCAATTTAAGCAACATGAGGAATGGTTTCTGGATGCTGCATTTGATTAGATGAGTTTACTGTACCACTGAGTTGTTAGACTAGTCCTTAGTACAACAGAGTCATCCCCGGCATGCTTTTGGCCAAAGCCAACGAGCCATCTCCCCGAAGGAGATTTTTAGATGGGGGGTAATTTCCTCCCTCCTATTTGTCCATCTGGAATTTGGAATATGCTAGCTTTGTCCAATTTTGGTGACCAGTATTTCTTTCAGCAACCAGTTGACAAGGATGGGATGCTGGGAGTTAGGATCCATCCAGTTAGGATGCTGGGAACAGCGCTGGGACAGAAGCAGGAGTGTGATCCTGAAAGACAAGACATAGCTATTTGTTTAAGCCTGCAAATATTATTGAAAATGTACAGTTTGTAATAATTAATGTGCTTAATATTATGCATATGAGAAATTCCAGCACTTGAACCATTCATATTATGAACTTAGAGATGGATCCGAGGAAAGGGTAGACCTAGATATGTTTTGTATGTAAAAGATATATGTTTTTAATGAGTTTTCAATATATAAGTGGTCTATTTGATTTTCAGAGCACTGTAAACTGCCTTATAACTTTTGGCTCTTACAAAATGATTTGCAAACACAGGGTAACAATGGTGATTCCTGATTGGCTGGCAGTGATGTCACACATGTCAATATTTCTCATTAAAAGCACAGGTATGACCTTTTTACCTTAGAGTTTCCATACCATAATAGCTATAAGGCACTCACGGTTAATAGATTTCTGAGGGATTATTGCACTCTTTGAGTAGCTGAAGTCACTTGGCTTTTGGCTGGTGCCTCATACTGCACCTGAGGTGTGTGATAATCCCTCAGAAATGCACTGCTTGTTGAATCTCAGGGCTTAATTATAAACATTAACTGAAGTCAGCTATACATTAACTAGCTTGCCCAGATGTTTCTGTACCTGATGGATGGATGTGATGACTGATGAACTGAAATCATGCAAAAAGGTCTGCTTCTGGAGAGTTCGTTTGCCATGGAAAAAGAGGAGAACAAAGCATTTGCACTACCCACTAATAAGAGAATTGAGACCTCTCAACTGCAGGAGGACGCACAACAAATTTAATTCTAATTTGTCTGTCTGGGGGAGGACTGGCTGAGTTTAAAATCCAGAGGGTCACCACTGCTCCTGCCTGCACATCGCCCTCCATCTGGAGTTCTCCTTAACGGGGCCTCTGGCCGTGCAGCTCCCTTCTGTGCAGTCTTAGATGTAGGATGCTTTGGAGACAACACCTTTTCCAGTGATTTTCTGTGATCCAGGAGATACAATTTTGCCTTGCCCCCAATCAAGGAAAACATACCTCTTCTTTGTGGAACTTAAAGGTTCTTTTTTGACTTGTTTTTTCTTCCCCTGATGTAGTCCTTTACTGCTTTAAGGTCTCTGATATAATTTTGATATATCAGCACTTGTTGACTCTCATTTTTTCCATCAGTTCCTTTAATGTAAACGGCAATGAGAAACAATTGAAAGACCTTCTTGTTAGGTGGTTTTACAATATTTTCATTTACAATATTTACCCAGTGTATCAGTTTCTGGCTAGTTTTAATTTCTGTATAAGACCCAACTCTTAGAAAAGCCACTCTCAAGTGGGAATGCCTTGGACAGAGAAAAAATTTATGGCATACCTTCAGATCCGGGCCAAACACTCAGCTGAAAATGTAAACCCACTCTAAAACCCTACTAACTAATTGATAGCTGTCCTAATGTAATGATATCTGCAGCAGTGCAATAGGATTCATGCCCGCAAAACACGTACAAGCATTAACCTCACATCTGCGTCTCTTAGTAATAACTTGCAGAAATTAGGACTAAAGGTTGTGCAGATTGCCAGGGATCCCTTGACATTGAGGAAAGCCTCAATGGCCCTGCTAGGGCAGTTTTCCAGATGTTTTGCCTGGGAAGTACGACGTATCTGTAAGAGGAACTGAAGTCTAGTAATTTGGTTTCAATCAGTATTTGTTTTCACGCCTAATTGAACATTGATTAGAGAGTTGCTATCAGTACTTCCATAATATTAATAAAGTCACGGTCAAATGGGCAGCATTTAAATATTCGTAAAGAGTAAGTCTTTGTGCTTCCAAGTATAAGCTAGATTCATTTTCTGAAGCTGAAAACAAATATCCCCCCTATAAGCCCCTAGGTATAAATGCCCTTAGCAGTTTTGCAAACCCTTGTAAAAGTTTGGGAAGAGGTTTTTTATTTCAGTGAACCATCAGTTGAATTTTATTAAATTCAATTTCTATAGGTAAACCTTAAAGGTGACTGATAAATGATGGTCTTGGCGTGGCTTGCTGTGTGCCCTGTCATTCCAGCAAAAACAGGATGCGAGGACAATGCAAAGCTGTGTGCTTTAGTGGAGTTGTCCTTCCAATGCCCTATGCTCCTTTGCTTCTCAGTAAAAGGAGAGGTGCTGTATGAGATGTTAAGAGATGCCACAGTGTGCGTAGAAGGAGCTGCAGAGCTAGTTTGATTTCACACATAGAGAAAGGACTGCATATCAAGAGAGTTGTGCAAGTTTCCTTCTCTTTGGTATCAGCTGCAGTGGAGGGAATCAATGGGTGATAATAGTAACACATTAAAGAACAGGCATCTTCATGGTTCTCATTCTACAAGCAAATATGGGATTTCTAATATCACCAAATGGAGAGCTGTTACATGAACTATGTCATTACCATAACCACAAGCCAGCACTCTTTTATTGCATATTCTTAGGTCTTTCTTAGTCTATGAGTGGGTTTTGACCCCATGGGCATGCAAATGAGAGTCTTCTCTTTCTGGTGTTTGTCTTTGAACTTGAGTGGTGACACATACTTTGAGAAGTTGTTGTGCAGCAAGTTGTGCTCCCTGAGGCTGTTCGACTACCATCAAAACACATTCAGTGGGATGACCACAATTCCTTTTCTTCTGGACTTTTAATTTTTGGTGGTTTATGCCTACTGTTCCACCGTGGTTTTCCACTGGGAATTTGGCAAAAGAGGAAGAGTTAGAGGAAGAATCAGGTCTGTGACTCTGAATATCAGTTTCATCCTAACCTCCCAGGTAGAGGAAGAGATTGGGTTAATTGCCAAGGGTGCACTGGGTCTCTGCTTTGTTTCTGAAGCCCTGGTTCTCTTCAATTCCAAGCAGCGCTGCCCCACGTGGGCTGCATTACCAAGCAGCCTACAATGAATCCTTTTAGCAGGATATCCCGCTGAAGTACTCAAGTCCTTGCTAATTGTTATGGAAATATTAATCATAACTCTAAAGAAGAAAGTCACACCCTGTTTTGTTGTGCACTTGGCCCCCTCTTTCCTCCTGCCCTGTCAAAATTCTGTAGTCAGCAGAATAACGGATGTTTTAGTTACATCAGGATCTGGATGAAGAGCATTTAACTGTAGCTGAATCCTGATAGGGCTGGAATCCTGTGCTGCTGGTGAGAAAAGGGACCTGCTTTAAAATGTTTCTTAAGTATGAATTTCTCCTCCCTAAAAGTGCTCAGCCATCTCCAGGTTCTTCTAAACCTACTGGTAAACCAAGGTACCAACAGTAGTGAAAATACTTTTTCTTTTGTGTGCAGCAGGACACCTCCCTTTTCACTCCCAGACAAGCATCCTGACTAAAGCAAACTAGCCACCCCCTTTTTTTAAAATCTGTCTAGAACATAAGAAACGATGTGCCAGGTCCAGCCAGCTCACTGTGCTGTCTCCAAGAGTGATGGATAATGGGATATACAAGAAAAAGTCTGAGAACAAGCAGGCACTCATAGTGCCTCAGGATACTCTCTCAGAAATTTGTGACTCAGGGACTTCCTGAGCCTTTTCAAACTTTACTGCATCTTTCTCATGAAGAGGAGAAAAAAACCCACACAAAGTGCTTACGAGACTGATGAAGCATACGGTGGCATAATGATGACTACTGATTTCTATTCTTTTCGTAATTGTTCCTGGCCTTCTGTTTGGTTTTCATTTTGTTCTGTTTGCTTCTAAACATCACAGGTTGAGGTAGAGTTTTCTGGATTTTTTTTTTAATGGCATTATTTGTTCCAAGGATTATTTTTCCAGTGTGCACTGCTTTATATTTCTCCAACCTGAATTTCATCTGCCACTTTATCTGCTGGTCACATTTGTTAAACCACTTTTGAAATTGCATCTTCCACTCATTTCATACACACTATTGACTCATCCTCGTAATGTTCATGTCAATTAAACATATAATAATAAATGTGTGCAGAACGTCTTTAACCAAAATTATCTTTAAAGCCATGTTTTACAAGGATGAACTTGCAGGAGGACTTTTGGCAGGCATCTTTGAGCAAGTCGGAATACTTTTAGTATTCAAATAGTTATCTCAGTTTTGTAATTGGGAATTGGAGACAGAGCACTAAGCAGAATTTAAGTTATTGAATATTATCCTAGGAATTCATTCCATTTCTTTGATGTTTGGAAAAGCTCTTTTATAAGCTCATTAGAAAAGTGTGATATTCTTACAGCAAGGTGTAGAAGAAATTATTATCAGGCTTTTCAATATTAGTGAACACTTCAGCACACCACCTCTTCACAGTCTTCAGCCCCTACTCATTACTTTGAAAGAACAAGCAAATAAATGAGTAAATAAAGAAGCCAACCAACACATCCACAAAATCCTAGTAATAGACTTTTTTCAGATGAAATCCTCTATTTTATAGCTCAGATTTTGGCCTGCCTTCATTTCCCAACCAGCTGTAGCATTTCGTCTTCTGAAGAGCACAACTGACATCTGAGAGCTGAGTACCATTGTGCTAACGACTCCATAAACAACCCCACCAAATCCCGTATGATAAATTTCCCCGTGATTAGTTAAACAGATATTGTATCATGCCAACAGAAGGAGTTTTTGTGGACACAGCATCTCTGGAGACAGTGGTATGTTTTCTTTTAGCATTTGAATGTTCAGCAACCGGAGTAGTAACTACGACAGAAAATCAGTCAATATTATTCGGTCCTGATGATCTTTCTTACCTTCATTTTTTTCTTTCTTCTTTTTTTTCTTTTTACTTTTAAACAAACCGTTTATTATACTGCCAGATTCTGTCTTGTAAAAATGAAATTGAACTAAGTCTTTGAAGGGCAGAATGTGAAAATATTGTTAGCTCCAATCACAATATGCTTTTTTAAGTCTATGATCCATTAAAGCTAATTCTGTGTTTCAAAAAGGAAAGAAAAAAATGTACTCATTTTATATTTTGAGGTTATTTTATTTTTAGTCCTTGGGTTTTACAGTAAATGCATCGGTGGGTCACTTTTATGCATTATTTTTATATCTTTGTAGTACTATTTCCATGAGCATGTTGGTTTTATAGTGGATTTTCCATTTAAGGCTGTTAGTAAATCTTTCCACAGAAGCCAGGCCTTTATAAATGACTATTGTTGGAGAAATGTTACTGGCTACGATGAGTGTGACAATAAATGTAGGAAAGACCTGGCTTTTCGTTATTACTCTTGTATCAGCTTTCCCGTCCTGACTGGAGGAAAGAGGTAATCGTGTCTTCCCCGTAACCTCCCTGTTTCCGTTCGGGCAGTGGTTAGGCACACCTTTTTGAGAGAGAAGCAAATGACGCGCGGAGGAGTGTAATCACTGTGGCCTGCTCAGACATAAAATGCAGACCCTTGGATAGACTTTCAGAATAGAATGACGCGTTCAGGATAAACAGCAATTTACTGTAACGGGAATGTGAATCCAGTACGCAATGTCTTGGGCTCCTAAATAGTAATGTTTTTTCCATGACATGTAAGGAACATTTCTGGTGTTAGCTAACTGCTCTAAGGAAAGCCCACATACGTGAGTGTCTGATCAACTGGGTTTTACAGTTCTGTGTCATGTAGGGCTCTAATTACCATGCTTTGAATATTAGAGAACTCAACATGCTTTTAATCAATCCCACGGGCTCTGCTATTTCCATTACTTAGTCTCAATCCCTGTTTAAAAACTGGTACTGAAAATTTGTTTCACATACTTAGTGAATCCCTAAGTGCATTGCTCCTGAAAGCAGACACTCGTACTAAATCTGGATAGTTTATATTCATTCTAAATGAAAACAGCAGAACAGTGGGATGACTGTGAGAAATTATGACATAAAGCTGATTCAGGACCTACTCAGACTCTTTGACTACAACCGAGGGCTAAAGTGCTTTTATCTATGTGTGTTATATATGAAGGGGCAGACAGAGTCCATACATAACCCCCAACGTGGAGGAGTCAAGGCTGTTTGAACACCATCCAGCCCAGCTCCCTTTCTGATCAATGGTCCCCTATTATATCAAGACATTCTGTTCAAATATGTGCACGCAGATCTTAAATAATAGTGAGCATTGTCCACTAAGCACAAGCAAAGCTTTGGTAGCTGGTGCTTAATTAAGTTACCAGAGATTAAAACATAGGTAGAAGCAGACCTGGCAGAACAGTGGCCATGACTCGAGAAAAGAGAAGGGAGGGATGCAAGTAGATTTTATATCAGTGTGAAAAATCCTGACTTTTTCTGAACTGTGTACAGTGAAATATGGTGAGATTTTTGTTCACCTCTGATGATAATCCCCAGCTGTACCAAGGGATTTAGCCCTTCTAGGAAATTGCAACACAACTACAACAAGGGTCAGCAGGTCAAGGGTGGATTCTGCAGGCGCCTGCTGAGACAAGTAACTTTGTGGTATTGTCTACCTTAATGTGAAACATGACTTGATTGTTGGAGTAATCAACTTTTGGGGGTATGCTGACTCTGTCACATTTTAATATGGCTTTTTTTTTACTTGTGCAGGAATGGGAAAGTTTCGTGTCGTATTTTTATTTTGCACCAATTCTTGGAAGTATTTATTCCTTAAAAATGGGGGTAGTTCATTAACTGGGTACCATGTCAGTACCCATGACTGGTTACTGACACATGTAGAAAGTTCTGAGAGTATCAACAAGTAATCAGAACCACTTCCAAAATTCAACATATATTAAGAGAAAAAAATACAGATAGAACGGGTGGACTGTTTGGTGGATAACGAATTGGTTGGATGGTCGCATCCAGAGGGAAGTGGTTAACAGCTCGATGTCCGGGTGGAGATATACAGAAGTGGTGGCCCTCAGATGTTCGTACTGGGACCAGTGCTGTTTCGTATCTTCATCAAATCATATAGACACTGGATTGAGTGCACCCTCAGCTAGTTTGCAGATCACACCAAGCTGAGTGGTGCAGTTGACACACCTGAGGGAGGGGATGTCATGCAGAGGAACCTGGACAGACTTGAGAAGTGGGTCTGCGAACCTCATGAGGTTCAGCGAGACCAAGTGCATGGTCCTGCACCTGGGTAAAGGCAATCCCCTGTATCAATACAGGCTGGGGATGAAGGGTTTGAGAGCAGCCCTGTGGAGAAGGACATGGGGGTACTGGTGGATGAAAGGCTGGACATGAGCCAGCAATGTGCACTTGCAGCCCAGAAGACTGCACCCTGGGCTGTATCAAAAGAAGTATGGCCAGCAGGTTTAGGGAGGTGATTCTGCCCCTCTGCTCTAGTGGGACTTCACCTAGAGGTGAGGAGTGGGAGTGCTCATCTAGCTCTGGAGCCGCCAGCACAGGAAAGACACAGCCTTGTTGGAGCAGGTTCACAGGAAGGACGCAAAAATAATCAGAGGTCTGAAACACCTCTGCTAGGAGGACAGGCTGAGATAGCTGGAGTCATTCAGTCTGGAGAAGAGAAGGCTCTGGGGACATCTTTTTGCAGCCTTCCAGTACTCAAAAGGGGCCTGTAAGAAAGACGGGGAAAATGGGGATAATTCTTCTTAGTGGTGCCTTTAGCAATAGGACAAGTGGTGATGGTTTTAAACTCATAAAGTGGAGATTTAGACTAGATACAAGGAAGAAATATTTTACAGTGAGGATGATGAAACACTGGCACAAGTTTCCCAGAGAGATGATATATGCCCCATGCCTTCAAACATTCAAGGTCAGGTAGGGTGGGGCTCTGGACAACCTAATCTAGTTGAAGGTGTCCCTGTTCATTGTAGGGGGTTGGACTAGATGACCTTTAAATGTCCATGATGAAACACTGGCACAAGTTTCCCAGAGAGATGATATATGCCCCATGCCTTCAAACATTCAAGGTCAGGTAGGGTGGGGCTCTGGACAACCTAATCTAGTTGAAGGTGTCCCTGTTCATTGTAGGGGGTTGGACTAGATGACCTTTAAATGTCCCTTCCAATCCAAAACACTTTATACTTCTGTGATTTTGTTAATAGCTTTTTGCATGTGGAAAACTGTCCAGCAGTACCCAGGCAATGGTCACCAAATCTGTTCAGAACAATCACAACAAAGCAGTCAGATGGACATCTGTTCAACCTTTGGTAGATCTGATCCAAGGTGACTGAAAAAATCATGAAGCTGAGTGTATGGGACGGTTTTGGCATCATACAAGCAGCTGCTGCTACCTTCTAAATCCTCGAGTTTCAGTGGGAAATCGGCTGATTTCTAGCATGCCAGATTTTGTGCTCTCCATCTTATAGGACTAGATTCAAGAGAAGAAGACCAGAAACGTTCCTTTGGATATTACTTCTCTGACACTTGTTTCCTAGAAATACTTTATACCCATTTGCAAATTGAAGCTGCAGTGAACAAGGATAAATATGTATCAGTCCAAAGTAGTGGCTTAAATTTGTGTCATTGAATTTAGTGTTAAATCTCCATTTGACTTCTGTGAAGTTTGAAACACAAATCAAGGTGCAGGTGTCTAATTTGGTGAAACCTTATAAATTGTTGACCTGTTTGCAAGTAACAGATAAAGGGGCTTTTTAGTAAGCTTGGAGTAATTTACAAGGAGAGCAGTAAACACGACTCCGGCTGTGAGAGATCCCACACGTTTGTTCTTATTCAGAACCTCTTGTGTAGGTGATCCAATTGGTGGACACTTTTATTAACGCTGAAGTGCCTTCTCTTCAAAATACTTCCACATGACGCGCAGAAATGGCGAAGTATATTGAAATGCTCCCCTCCATTATAGGTTGCTATCTCATTTTTCACTTTCTGAGTAAAATCTCATTCTAGAAGCCCTAATCGACAGAGGGTCATTAAATTAATTGAGGAGGATCTGATCTGAAATGAGTGCTTTGTTGTTGATGAGCATTGAAATAGATAAATTATTTATAGAAAGTGTATTATTTTGGATATCTTGGCCTATCTCCTTCAGAAGGATGAATCAGTACTGATATAATCTTTATTTCTGTCATTCTTGGCTCAAAAACACCGTCCTTATTAATTTTCATTAAGGTGAATATACTCCGTTGTAGTCTAGCCTTTAGCTAGCTAATATTTATGCATCCATAGCCACTGGTGGATCTTTTTGCTAAAATTATGCATGATGAAGAGTAACAGGAGTAAATATGTCAGTAATTTGCAGAATTTCTGTTCCAGAAATTTCTCATTAAAAATGTCTCTGTTCATCTCTGCCTTCAATTTGAGATCTAATCCATAGCTCGTTAAAAGCAACAGAAAGGATTTCACAGAGTTTTGTTCTTGGTATTTATTGATCTCTAAGAGGGAACCAGAGATACGCAGGAAGCAAGTAGTGACTCCAGAGAAAACATCTGTTTATTTGTAGTCCTCAGCTGATCGTTTTCACTTTTGCATTGCAATGCAGCTGATGTTCTTCCTGCAAATATCAAGAAGTTTGCTTTTGAAATAGCTGGAATATATTCTAAGTTCTCATATAAAGTTACATTTTATAGGAAATTTTACTGGTCTTCTATCCCTTAGCCAAAAATCTCAGGTGCTTAAGTCTGTGAAAAAATAGGCTACTGTCTGTTGAAGTTTCAATAAAACAGTCAAAAAAGTTGATGTTAAAGAAAAACTGACATGCAAAACTAGTATTATTTTAAAGACTCAAAGGATTCTTTTTTCTTTTGGTTTATATTAGGCACATTAGAATTCTTCAAGAGTTTGTTTCTTTCAAAGATCCTAGGTATTTTAATTATTAATTCTTACTTTGATGTTGAAGTGGAACAGCAACTTTGGTTCAGAAAATCATACTTTCATATTTGTTTTAAAAATAGGGGGGTTTGTTTGTTTCTTTTCTTTCTAATATTTTCTCTGTACATGTTTCTGGTGTAGAGGTTGCCACACAAAAATCCACTGAGACATTAATAGTGGCAAAAAAGAATTAATGCTATTACGAGTAACATGAATATAACTCACTCTCTATCGTGACGTAGATAAGACCAAGATAAAACCGCATACTTTCAGGGACTAAGAAAGGAATATATTGCGAATCACTGCTTTGGTGTTTCTAGAGTAGATAACTGCAGAATGTTGACATCTGGTCATGGAGAACACCTAAGGTGTCTTTAGAACTGCTTGTTCAACTTACTTAAGTTTAAGAATAGTTTTCACATAGATCACATAAGCATTTCCAATGTGAAAATCAAATAAGCCTCTCGACTCTCACTCACTCTTTCTTAACTTAGGAAAACCTGTAAACCTTTCAAATTTTTTTTTTGTAATAACATACAATGTAACAAACAAACCAAACAAACAAACAAAAAATTGAAGTATTGTTTACAAGGCTGGTTTCCCTTACAATTCAATTCTGAGCCCTCTCCAAACTCCGTTAAATCAACAGGAAGACTGTAGATCAGTGAGGTCCAAAATAACGTTTGGAGAATAAAGGCCAACATTTTTAAATTAACAGTAATTAAACTTCCCTGTAACTGTTGCTTTGCTAACTGAATGAAATGATGGATTTAAAACTGCTCCCCAAAGATTCGTGTATGGGCTTCATTGCTATTTGTGTGTGGCTTGTATGAATCATTCCCAGTGATCATTGTCTGAGGGGCTGAAATTCTGGTTTTGACAAGAAAGCTTTGCCATGGACAAAGAGACTATCGATGAAAAAAAAAAAAAGTGTTGTTTTCTGTCTTCTGAGTTTGGATTGTTCAGTTTCAGTCCATTTGTCTTGATATTGTCCTGCATTTCTGACACTAAGAAACTATTCCAATTATTGTTGGGGGGTATTTTCATTTGTTTCTTTTTTTTTTTAAATTAGTCCCTAACTTTGTGACTAACGGTTTTCTGGCACGCAAATTCAATAGACTTGCCAGGAATTTTTCTTTCTATGAAATTAAATATATACTAATACCGGCAGTTTCAGTATCATTCGTGGGTGGTGGGGTTGATTTTCAGGTCGTTACAGATGACCGTTGCTTGCAGAAGGCAGTCTGACATAACAACTGTGCAATAGCGGGTACAGAAGCAGTCTGTGCTATCATTCAGCTTCACAAACAAGAAGTCTGGCAAACTCCTCTCTCCTGTAGCAGGAAGCCTTGGTTTCTGCCAGTGCCTTTGGCAGAAAACAGAAATCAAACAATAACGCAGGTTCCCTTCCCAAGAAGTACATTCCTGCCGAGGTAGCTCTGAGGGAGAGGGAGGTACAAAACACAATAAAAAAAAATCCATTTTCATGTTATTGTCTTCCCAGGACTGCACAGAAGGTTGTCAGCAATAGCCCCTCTTGCTATTTTACAGTCAAGATCTCCATCCTTGCCACGTATGAAGGCCACGTGTTGACCTTCACATATTGTGCTACTAGTTGTCTCAAGCTGTTAGTTGATGGCAGAAAACCCCTTTTTCTGTGTTCCACAAAAATAGGACCCAAGAGGCTGAGCATCTTTCCTTTGACATGATGGCACCTATCTTTTGCACAAGGGTTTTAGACACATTTAATGATGCCGTGAGCTAAGGCTGAGATGTTGGGAGGTTTTGGTTTGTTCAGGTAAAAACACCTACTTTCCCCAGTGGACCTTCTTGAATCACCTTTTTACTAAATCATATTTATAACTTATACCTAAAAGATGATGATCACCTTTGTGCTGCTGAAAAGAAGGTAAGACCTCTCAAGACATATGCCTTTATCTTTTGAAACTGCAAATAATGCAGGTTTTTAAAAGCTAATAGGATAGTATTTATTTGCACCAGCAGATGTTTTTCTTCTGGTTCCTGTATCACTAGAACTTTCCTATCTTTATGTAACTTATAATAAAATATTTTCATGAGAATTAGAATATATAAAATAATTTAAATTACACATGTAAAATAAAGGAAATTATTTTAATGAGTTCCATTTTGGGGACTCATAAATGTGTTTCTTCACGTAAGACCCGATCAAAAGACCACTCAAATTAATAGAAAGGGTCCCAGAGATTTCTGTGGATTTCAAATTGGTCCCTTGTTAAGATTTAATTCCACGCAGTTTAACTCAAATAAGGCACATGTGGAGCTGGTTGAGAGTGAGTTTTACTTCTTGTGAAAATTTTCAGGGAAAAATAACTCATTAAAGAAATACTTTTCCATTTGCAGCAAAAGCACCTACTAACCCCAAACTTAATGTTTTGGCTGTGTCTTTGGCAACAAGGAAAATATAGTTTTGGCATTTCTAGATGTTCTTTCTAGCATATGATGTTAAATACTAAAGAAATATTAGAAACTCCTAAAATATTTGTGATAAACTTGTTAACATACCTAGATGAAAACAGTCAAATATAACATTTGCTCTTAAAATTGCGATCTCAATTGGAGTGCTCCTAGGTATTTACTTAAATGCCGAACAGGGTTTTTTCATGTTTTCTCTTCGTGCTTGCGTGATTTCCATATTAACTCTTTCTGTCTTAAATCCCCTGGTTTTTCAGCTCAGTAGGTATGGCCCCTTCATACGGCCACAATGGCCACTTCAAATCTCACTTGTGCACCTCATGTTTTGTTACAAAAGGAGAATATACCCATTAATTTCTACCTTCAAAACTTCTTGTCTTTCTGCAGATGTCAAAGATTTATGACTTTGATATATGACTTATACCAGGCCAATGCAATGAATTGTGTAGGTAGGCAATGCCGACAAGCTAGGAGGTTCTTTGGGGCTTTCTGTTTTTAAAACTAAGTAGTGAAAAGTCTTACCAGCAAGAGGATCGAGTTGAGAGAGCTGTTCGCCTTTATAAAGTATTTATGTAAAAGGCATTGTTAGGTTACTTCACACAGTGTACATCATTTACAAACATGTAGGTGTTTCTTGTCATTGATGACCATTTCAACTCAGCCAGGTCTGGATATTAAGCTGGGTTCTTTCCTTGTTATCTTTCAAAACATCAGAAGTCTGTGGACCAAAGAAGTCCTTCAGCTATGCCTGTGCTAACCCATCGATGGCAAATATTCAGTGACTGGGATATAGATATACCTCATATGTACAATGGTATAGTAGACAAGGTAAGCGGATTTGGAGTGTAAAAAGCAATAATATCACTGCTACACAACATAATATAATCTAGTTCATCGCTTCAGCTCTAAAAATAAAAATAAGGAACATGTAGAAAATATTTCTTAGGTGCTTGTTCTCGGGGACTGGTAAGATTATTACTAATGTTAATGGAAGTAAGAGAGACATTTTCTGGCAATTAATGGTCAGTTGCTGAGAGCCATTTACAGAGGAGAAATGTATGAGCTCCTGTTCATTTACTGATATCTGGGACCAGAAAAATAAGACATAGAATTAAATCCTGAATTTTGACATAGCCGACACAGCCACCGGTCGTGCTTATCAGTGTTTTCTCGGAGGAAATGCCTGTGCAGCAACCAAGTGTAATGCTTACTATTTTGGTACTTTCCATCTTTCGTATGTGCCCACTACTGCACTCAAATCAACAGGACTTCTGGTGGCTGCAGGAATGGGCTCCGTAATCCTAATGATAAGATTTCAAATGCTCGGAGACATTTATGACTAAATTTATACTTAGTTTCTAGTCCACCTTCCTATTACCACAGAACTGGATGCTCTGAAGTCTGGGGAGTACTGGGGGAAGGCTCAGAGAGTACACGGGAGTGTCTGAGCAGCCTGGGGGGTTGGGATGTTCATCCAATTAGTTGAGCCATTAGAATACTGACCAATTTCTACCAAAACCAGTGCATTCACAGTTTTTGCTTGCATTTGCAAAGGGATGTGTATGCTTCCACTGACTCCTGAAGAAGTCTGACTTTGGAAAGCTATTTGAGATTAAGAAGGATCATTCCAAACTACCAAGAACATTCACAATCAAACTTGACTCCCTTCTGTAAAGCTGTAATTTCCACCTCTAGGGGAGACTATCTTCAGCTTCAAAGAAGGAGAACTAATGACATCAAGTGGCCGCCTCTTACTTCCCCAAACAGTGCCCGTGTTTCTAACGATCTTCAGCTTACCCGCCCAGGCACCAAAGTAGAAAATAGTAGAGAACAGATTATACACCACCACTCAGTCTGGTCCAAACTGCAGATATGGCCCAATTACAAATGGTTGAACATGTGTGTAAACCACCCCATTTGCATACTCAGCTCACTAGGCTTGCTGACAGAAGGACAGAGGTTCCAATTTTCTATTTAGAAGCTCAGAGTAGTTATTTGGGAGTTTGGTCAAAATATTGATTGGAATATCAGTAAGAAATTGCCCTTACTTTCCAAACAATAGAAGGAAATACTACATATTTATACAGCGTAGTTGTTGGGGTTTTTTTTCACATGGGGTCAGAAATGCTTCAGGTCCCATACACTGTAGACCTCAACATCTACATCTCCTTAGCTTGTATTCTGGTTACTTTCTCTAACTCCTTGTTTCAAAATTAAGGTTTGCCTCATTCATTCTTTGTGTAATGTATTCTGACCCAGAAATGTCAGTATTTCCATTCTACTGTTCATATTATTCGTGGTATTGCTATTGCAGCAACACATGGGAACCTGACTCAGGGACTGACTCCCTTTGTGTCAGGTGCTGTCCGCACACAGAACAAAATCTGCTTCCCACTCCAGATCCTTAAGCTTGTTAAGTGCTTTGGGCTGAAAAGCTTTGAGTGGATATAAAATATTACAGCTCATTTACAAAATTTGTTTAAAAAGATAATCAGGTTCTAAAGGGAGCTGATTCAACAAATGTGTGTAGTAATATATCAGATTGCACTGTGGCCCCCTGTGATTTCATAACGGTATGTGCAACGCTTAGTTCTCACTTATACTAAAGCCAGTTTGCATTGCTTTTACAATGAAAAGCTTAAAGTAAATGCAAAAATGGGCTCAGGGGATGCATTCTTTTCCTGCTGCTATGGCCAACAATAGGGCTGCAAAGGGATGGATACTTGGAGCAATTAATTCTCCTTGGGCTTGGGAAGGTGCATGGGAAAGAGACCAAAGAATCTATTTCCTG
>NW_010433079.1:81165-85708 GCF_000710305.1 Buceros rhinoceros silvestris
TGATGATCCCTGCAAATGTTGCCATCCTCTTCTCCTCACCTTCCTTTCCTGTCTGCTGTGATGCTCTCTAGCTGTCCTTCTGTGCCTCTTTTAGAGTTTCCACATGGAAATCGCATTCATATATTCACATATTCATCTGTCTGAACTGAACTACATAGAATTATCCAATTTTAGGAACATCTGGAGACTCCAGGAGATTTTCTGTAATTCTTTTCTTTGACAATGTTTTATAAGTTGTGTGTGAAGTCATAGCCATCCAAGGGCTTTCAGATTGTGCTCAGCTCGGTTGTTAATACCTAGAAGATAATTATGTAATAATGGATCAGCCCAGAGGATCTACTCTGCGCTCCTGCAGAACTCCATGGTTACACAGAGAAGATAACCATGGTGCTTCTCCAGTACATCCTGCCAGCTTCGTTCAGCCTGAGGTTTATGAATTTTTGAGCCTAACACTGTGTGCTGGTGTTTTTCATTGCCTTCAGTACTCGTTCTCTCAATGTGTCTAATGATTTCTCAACCTCAGTAACTTTTGGTAGCTACAGCATTCTATTACCAAGTTTTACTGTTTAATAACTGCATGCAAAGTGAACAAATAATCATTGTTTTTTACTTATTTTAGAACTTGCCATCTGACCAGTTTTGGGGGTTCTTTTAGTTTCTGCACTGTGGGAGGCGGTGAACTACTGTCCTACTGCCACTTTGGAGATCCCTCCCATAGACCCCATCCCCAGTGAATATCCCTGCCGCAGCTCAGGTCTCTGACTGACAGCGAAGTCACTCATGGAGACACGTCAGCTCATGAATAGGACTGCTTCACCTAGGCAGGAACAAGATACACAAATGGCACAACTTTTGGTAATAAACTTGTAACTTTTAATGCATTTGGACTGAAAGAAAACTTTGTGTACCAAAGCTGTCAATTACATTAAGTTAAAGAGGTAACTGGCATTAAAGCAAACAAGCAAACAAACAACTAGCTAACCAATAGATTATTGATGCTTTAAAGAGCATCAGCAAGGATTTGAGAAGATTGCTGCTTAGGCTGAACCTTTGTTGCTGTTCCAAAGCGGTGAAGCAGCCATGGCTCTCACAAGAAGGATCACAAGGCACAGGAGGAACCTGGCTACATAACCAGCCAAAATATTATCTGTTTTGGACTCCCCATCCCACCCCTATGTGTAGAATAGCCTAAGCATTATGTATTTTTAATTTGTTAGAACTTGTGAGCAACTGGCTGCATTGGCAACTGCAAAGAGACTGAGACTGTATCACAGTCTAATAAAAGCCACAATAAAAGTTTTAAACTAGTTCACACATCTGCAGTCGGATGGGGGGCATTACCTAATGTGTGCTGTTCCTGTCGTGCTCCCCACTATCCCCTCGGCTGTGGCAGTGGGGAAAAGTGTTACTACTACCCAGGCATTTTTATGGCCTTCTCTGAACGACCACCATCTTCAGACAAACCTCACAAGATTTTATGAGAGTGATACAGGTAATTCTCAGAAGTGCCTGTAATTCTCACTTCTCAAGATTCTTTGAAAGTAGTATAACCTACCTTTGGTCCACAGATTCCTTCAAAGGGAGATAAAAATACACGTCTGGTATTTTTATATCCTGAATAAAAATAATCAAGCCAGTCCTTTGGGTCCAACCAGTGTTTTAAAACTTTTGCTCCTCCAAGTGCTATGATTTCACCACATAGTCCACAAAAATAAAGTCCATAATTAATTTCCAAGATTTGAAAACGAATGGAGACATTTAAACCTGTCCACGCCCAGGAGGGTGGGGAGCTCTTAGTAGCTCTGAATACACTGAGAAGCTGACAGTGTTGGCTCTCCTTGCTTTTTGTATGTATCGGTGTGCTGCGTCCAGTGACATTTACAGAGGTACTGCACAGCGGTTTATCAGGTCTTCAGATGGGTCTTCAGAGCTTGCCCAGCTGAGGAAGATTTCCCATAGTCAAAGACTATAACAGACAATGAAAAGCTACAATCTTTGTGATAAATATAGGGGTACAGCTCCTTTATGCAGCCCTCAGGCTCACACTTCACCGTGCTACATGTTCTTTCCAGGCACCATGCTTCTAACATGGCAAAAGAACCTGAAAACTTTGCTATAAAACCATGCAAATGCCCTTAGTTTACAGAGCTTGCAATATCTCAAGACACGTTTTAAAGATGCGCAAGCTGCCTTCCTTTCTCTATTCTTTCCATTCAAAGGAAGTCATTACAGTAAAACGCTGAGGGGCCAGGGGGAAGCGACGTCTGGCAGAGGCTGGTAGAAATTTACTTTGAACTCTGATGAGGAACATTTCCACTCTGTTTATTACTAAATCCACTGGCCATAGATGATGGCCATAAAATCAGGTATGATGAAACTCCTTAGGGAACTATCAGAGAGAGAGAGAGAGAGAGGTTCTGCACGTGTGTGCACACGCATGTGTGTGCGTGTATGTATTGTTTATCATTCTGGCTGTGAGAAAAACAGTGATCGAATGACAAAAATTGTTCTGTGCTCTCAGAAAAGTAATGGCTCATGGCAGCTATTCTCAGAATGAAGAGAAAAATGCTCATTAAAATATCAACATCACCTCCTTTTTGCCCCGGTTTTGCTGAGCACTCTGGAAGTACCTCTTTTATACCTTAGAACTGTTTTGCTGATTATGACAGACTTTCCGGTAAATTTCTATAAGAAAGGAAAATCAGTATTACATCACAAAGCAGGCTCAAACTGCCAAAATCAGGATGAGGGAGAAGTCTTGATGCTTTGCTTTGCTTTATTTTTTTTTTTAATTCAGTTCCTTCAGCTGCTTTAATTCATTACCTCACATTGTGAATTCTGTGATAACACATTATATTATCTTCTCATGCCACTCCTGGGCCATATAAGTTTCAATTCTATATACGAAAAATTAACTTCAGTCCATCTTTATGTTAATGGGAGCTTGAAAGATCCAATTGAGCAGGACTGAAAGAGAAGCGGCTAAAGCTGATGTTTGATGGTAATTCAAAACATGATCCTCAAAGACCCTGCTTAGTTGCCACATCTCTGTAAAGATATTTCAGCTTCATTAGCACATTATTTCTCTAAAATTCCTCAGACATCAGACGAAAGAGGACTAACCAAAGAGGAATAACTTCCCATTAAGCCACCAGTAAGGCCACTGACTGGGATACAAGAGAAACTACAGTCCCAAGTCTTTTTTGGAGATATTTTATCCAACAGATAAAAAACAAGCTATGAAGCACGAACTGGCACCCAGGTCTGTCTTCTTCCCTGCCACCCAGCGGGTGGCTACAGGAGTGGTTCCCTCTTGCCGTTCTAGCAGGAGGAGAAGCCCAGCAGCCCCAGGGTAGTGAGAGATCCCGAGTGCAGCAGCTTCTGATGGAAGCAGGAGCTGAGCCCAGGTCTCCTGCGTTCTCAGGAATCCTGTAGCCACTGGCTGTTATTTTAAGAGCAAAGCATGACTCTGCTTTGGCTCAGAAAGGACAGCCAACAGCGTTCCTTTCAGGCCAGGAGACAGTGAATTCCCCTTTGGCACCAAAGCTCCAGAGAAAAGCTGAGTTAAGGCAAAGTCCTGTCCTCAGAGTTTCTTATTTGTATAAACAAGTTAGGAAATTCTGGTCAACATGCTGATTATTTTGGAGTGCTGCTCTGGAGCATCATGGAAGAGCCACCAAAGAGCAAGGCATAGGAGCAGCCTCCTAGAAGCTACTCAATGGCATGGATTTGAAGCTGATAGCTGCAGGAAAGGTTAGCTAGGTCTGCTCGGTAAAAACATTCACGAAAACTGGGTCATTTTAAAGGGACATAAACACATGCACTTGCTTAAAATCTAGCAAAGGACTTTTGAATCCGAACCCAAACTCTCTTGTCATCTGAAGTTCATACTCTGTGTGACTGCAAAATAAAAACACTTCTCAAATTGCCTTGTTTGTAAGTCTCAACCGCTACACAGAGGAAAAATCAGTAAACATTAACAAAATTTTACAAGCTTCTTTGTGAGCTTTGATTTAGGTTTATAAAAGCAGGGCTAATACCTGAAAAATGGAGGATGAACTATCTTCCTTGTCAAGTTTTCTGATGCTTGCATGGTCTCATGAAAAACAGAAGAACCATTCAGAAAAGTGATTTAGTCAAACAGCTCTTTCCAGAGATAAAGAAATAGTGAATTAATATGAAACAAATAATTTCAGCACTTGCAGTTACTCTCAATAGCAAAACAGGTTACAATAAAATAGGGAGGGTATATCCACACCAGTGCTGTTGCTTAGATATATACATGCCTGTTGTATGTTAGATCCTTTTCTTTGTTAACTGTGGAATAAAATAGTGTATAACACGGCTAAACACTGTATTTTATTATTACTGTAATTATGTCATCTACTACCATCATCTTAGCATTCAGTTAGGATTGGGACGTGCTTGGCATGGTTCAAACATAAACTAATGAACAAGTCTCTCATTTAAACAACATATGCTGTCCTCATAGTGGTAAGATACAGGAGATGGGGCTGGAACTCGGCTGAGATGACAGAGAGGG
>NW_010433079.1:85803-87798 GCF_000710305.1 Buceros rhinoceros silvestris
GAGTGACGGATGAAGGAACAGCCAGCTGTAATAAATACCTATTAAAATCAATAACAGCTTTTCCATCGGCTTAAGTAACTTTTGGACCAAATCCTAAATGTACCATTTGGAGGATTTATAGTTTTCTTTTAATAGACATGAACAAAAGTCTTTTTTATTAAATTATGCATTTGCTGCTGTGGCTTATGGAAACGGCATGTATATCTACTACTAGTGTGACGGACCTCAGTTCTGACAACACTTACGCATTTGTTCAGCTTTACGTGGTGAATAGGCTTAGTGTATAAAATTAAGCATGTGTTCAGGGCTGAGGCTTTTCTTAACTGTATAATAATTTTATCTGGAGATGTACCATATCCAGACCTACTTTCCTCTGACATTTGTTTTCAGTTTTAATCTTGAATCTCTCTTTCTGGTTTCTCGAACCTGCATTTCTGTTCAGAGAACACCACAGGGAGCTGTGGCTGTGCAGAACAACCTGATGGATCCTTGTAGAGAAGCAGCACAGAGTGTGGGCATCTTGATGTTGGGCCTCGCAACTGCACAGATGGCATGGTACCACCAAAAAAAGAAAGCTGAACCTGCTGGCTGTTTTCAAAGAATGGCTATACTCAGGAGACAGTTTTCTCAGCCTTGAATCTCAAGTAAACAAAGACACATCCCTTGAGAGACTTAAACTTGGGAGACAGATCCAATTTCAAAACCAGTATGCTTAGGTTCTCCTGATGGAGAGGTTTAGGTCACTGTACATTATCACCTTGGTGTTCCAGTCATCAAACACATGCAATGGACTGAAGAGACTATGAACAGGGTCATGCACATAAAATGTAGGTGTTAAAACACCTCAAAGGACAGTTTCATCATACAGTCAAGTTCATCTGTTGCTGTTGCCTCAAAGGGATGGTCACCCACTGGCACCACCTCCTGCTCCAGCCCGTGGGCTCCTGCAGTCTTGCTGGGCTAAGTCCTGAACTGATTCAACTCATTAAGAACTGATGAAGTAACTGAAAAAAAAAAAAAAAAAACAATTAAAAAAAAACTTAGTATTCTTAGCATTCGAATTAAACTAATTAAAAACGGATGAAGTAACTGAAAAAAAAAAAAAAAACAATTAAAAAAAAAACCAAAAACAAAACAAAACAAAAGAAAAAGCTAAACAAGCTAAACTGATCAGGGAAGAGGCCATGCAGGTCATGAGCCTTGGCTCAGTCTGGCAGCAGGGCCAGGAGGATGAGTGAGGCAGAATAGAGCATCCCAGAGTATTACCTTTATGTATAGCTGAAGACACAACAGCACTGGGAGTTCAGCTACTGGAAAGGAGAAGAAAGCCAATTCCTTCCAAAACGAGATTCTGACAATAGTGGTTTCACCATTTCAGTGGTGGTTTTGAAATGATGTGTTCATTGTTTATCATGAGCCCTTACAGCTGGGTGTAAACTCACTGATAACAATGTACTAACATCTTTCTACCATGAAAAAGAGGTAGATGTTTAACTTAACTATAAAGAAATATATCATGTACCTCATGGTCTCATTTAGGCAGCCGAGGACTCTCATAGGAGTCCTCTGGGAAGGACTTAGTCCCATGCCTAATTACGTGCCTGTACCATTAGTGATGCTAAGAAGGTGCTTACGCTGCTGGCAGTGTGGAGATGGATAGATATGTTCTCAAAACTGAAGAACAGATTAACTGTTTTTTAAGAATTTTAACCTTTAAATGGTGCTTATGATACACGGAGACTTTTGGAAAATATTAGTTGTGGAAGTCTAGATTTCTACAGACAAAAAGGGCTTACTTTGGGCATTTTGTCTTTCATGTTCTTTAAAGAATTTGCTTTAGAAGGGAATTTGTTCTATTCAATAAAAAATAGTTTTATATTAAAATGTTTGTTCCTCAAACTCTGAGCACTTTGCTCTTAAAAACTGAAACCAGTGATTGTTCCAGACGAATTTAAATTAATAGAAGGAATTAGGATAACAGAATAGAGAAGGACA
>NW_010433079.1:87961-104220 GCF_000710305.1 Buceros rhinoceros silvestris
ACAACTTCAAAAAAATAGAAAACCAGAGAAATAAGAAAAACAAGGGAACCGGTATGGAGTGTCCCTGTTAACCTCTTCCAGAGAACTCAAGACACCATTTAGAAAAATACTAGAAAAGGAACCACGAGTGAAAGTCTTTCAAGGCTCAGAAGCAGATAGTTTTGTCCTTATTTTTTCAAATTCCAGTATTGTACTTTTCTAAAGCCCAGCCAGGGATAAAAGATATGCCAAAATACCCTGCAAAAGATTAATTTCAAATGTTGCTGGACCTAACGGAAGCTGGACATGGAAAGAAAATCAGGAGAAATCCATATTGCTTGAGATTTATTGACAATTTTGTAGATCCCAGATGTTTCAATGATTTATGTAAGCTACAAATATTTGAGGGCTTATCCAGAATCAATTCCAAGATTTTCAAAATTTGTCTATCACTTGTTTTAATGGCCCATTGAACCTGCAGTGATGAAGTAAGTCTGTTTTCCCTTAAAATGTAGAACAGCTGAGGAGGCCAATGGGAGAGCCAAGCGGGGCTGGGATACTTGCTCAGATCTGCTCTTCAACCAAAGACCCAGGTAAACCTTTGCTTGTCTGAAGGGACAACCCATGCACAACAGAAATACCAATATGAGCAGAGGCGGGATACCCTCCACTCGTTTTAATCTCAAGGTAGGAACCGCTGTGAAGTTGGAATCCAAAGTAGCAGTTGGATCTGTAACCTTCCTGCGCTCTTATTCTTTGTGTATAGTCAGCAGTCACGGCATCACTGATTCGGCAAATACAGTAGCTGTTCTCTGTGTGATTTTCTCAGAGTGGTAGCACAGCAGGGAAAAAAATCAAATACGCTGTAAAAGCTATTATCAAAGTTATTTTACCTCTTTAAAATGTGGAAATCCTTATTCTTCTGGCTTTACAGTGGAACAATTTAAAGAACAAAATGTATTCAATATTTTGCATGGAGTGACTTCCATCAGGCTTTGAGGGAAGTTAATAAATCAACAGAAACCACTTAACTGCAGCATTTTCATGGGTCCAGTGGAATTCTAAGCAAATAACAGGTTTGTAAGAATGAAAAGTCGCTTACATTATACACACAATCTAATGTTCAAAGGAGTGTAAAAGATGCTTAAGTGTTAATATTTTATGTAGCCCTCGCTCTCAGTAGTAATTGCAAGCCATTAAAAAGAATGTTAAACCATAGCTGTTAGCACTGGCACAGTCCCAAGTAAACACTGAACCCTCACGGAAGGGGGTTAATTGGTACAAGAAGAGGTAATTTATTAAGGAACACTGAAACCCTGTATATACCCAAAGATCAGACTGAACTGCAAAAATCTTGTGTGAATATTACATTTGATAATCAGGTTTTTTTCCTACACTGCACTTTAGAGTCTCAACCTATTCAGAAATCTGAAAAACCAACAAGATTTTTCTGCATGGCTCAAACAAACCTTCACCTGGTGCCCTTCAGTCTGCCACTTTACCCCTCTCCCTTCCCTGGAAGGTCTGTTGCTCACTAAAACATAAGCTTAGTGGCCAGAGAAGCCAACAGGACAATCAGCCCTGAAATACAGTGGGATTTCCATTGTTTCACTAAGTTTGGCACACTGTGAGCCTTACTAGACTTGCATAGGTCCGCTTACCTTTTTCTGGATTGATAAGCTCATATTCTTATGAACCTTCTTAAAAGGCGCCTTCTCAAATCTTCGACAAGGTTTCTGATCCCCCAAGGCACAGTAAGGCAGATAGCAGCCACTTCTTCTCACCCCACCATCTCGTCAACAACTTTTTTTTTAAATGGCCACTCAGGAAAACAGTTTAGTTGTTTAGACATCAGGAGTGGACTTCTGCCTTCACACCTCCACACACCACTGTAAGTCTGGGACACACCTTCCTTCCGACAAGCCCTAGGAGCATTACGCACGTTAGCAGCGCTCCGTGAAGGAAAGCACCCAGACAACCTGCAGAGCCAAGAGCCAGCTCCAGCCTCCGAGCTCAAAGAAAGGGTATCCACTTCTTACATTTCACTCTCCCTGGCATAATCTTTCTCTTGGTCTGCCATGCAGAAGGCTCCCGCATATCTGGTGTTTAAGTGTTTTAAGTATATGGCAGATGTGCAGTTTGGAAAGGCCAAATTTTATGATTTGGTTTTTAGAAATTTTGTACGTGAAGTCGAATTCAAAGCCCGTTGAGGTGACTGGCATTTCTCCCACTGTGCTCAGCAGGATTTGAATCAGGACCATGAACTAGAACGTCTTGGAATTAGCGTTTAGAAGCCTAGACAAACTAAAACCAGACTTGGAAAAGACCCCCACCCCTCTGTTTTGCCTCCCATGGAAAGGCAGCACAAAAGCAGGAAATGAGGATTCTGATAGCTGTAAGGTTTTCTAGCTGTGAACGCCAAATCTTCCTCTTGATCTCTTGAGGAAGCAAGAAGAGTTACATCTGTTCAAATTATTTTTTTAATCTAAATTAAAAGGGAAGCTTAATATGCTAAATTGATTTGTAATGTTATCTGTTTTGCCATGGTTTATTTTGCATTACTAAACGCCGTTATTTGGGGAGGGGGCATTATTTCTTACACAGTGATCTATTTACCTGTAAAATTAAATGCACTCATAGCTATTCCTTACACTTCCATAGGTTTGATTTAAAGAAGTATTTCATTCAAATGTCATCCAAGTATATAGTACGTAAATCCAGCCTTTATTTTTGCCCTATTCATATCAGCAGAGCTGCTCAGTTCTGAGTGAATTGGAAATAAAAGCAAGCAGTTCATTTGAAAAAAGCTATTAGGCAGCAAGGAAGTATCTGGAGTATCCCCCCAACACACACCCCGACTTGGTAAGTCAGAAAAGAGACAGCAATAGATGTAATAACACCACATGTGTTAAAAGCATCTTTCTTCCAAAGAGAAACATATTCTACAAGGATTCAAGGGCATTAATAGAAATTGCAGAACTTTAAAGTTTCTCTGATTTTTTTTTTTCCAAAATACTAAAAAAAGTCTTGAGTTCAGAGTTTTGGGGTTTTGTTTGTTTCTTTGTTTGCTTATTTTGGGTTTGGGTTTGGGTTTCTTTTTGGGGGGTGGGGTGGGTAGCGGAGTGTAAGGATTATTCTGTCCTGTCTGCTTCCTGCTAGGTTTTCTGCTTGGACATCCCTTATAACATGCTATTGTGTGCAATTCCCAAGATGCACTGTATAGTTTGCAAAGATTGGGGTCTGAAGGGTATTGTTGAAGACGTAATCCGTTCAAGGAGGAGCTCAGCTATGAAATCCTAGCTTTTTTTTTTTTTTTGTCTGGTTGGTTGGTTGGTTTGTTTTTTTTGTGGCTATGCATCTCTACAGGCAGGTATGTCAACAAGTAAGTTACGCAGAAAGTTTCAGCTGGGCACAACGAATGCTTACCGTTCCTATTAAGTGCAAGCCAGTCTGAAAGGCGAAATATTTCACTGAATATTATGACATTTCTTCAAAATAATCATTCATGATAGCAGATTCTGATTTCATACAAAATCATTCTGCACCTCAAAACTTCCCTAGAAGTTCTCATTGAAGGTGCCCCTCACTCCTGTCTGCACAGGTGTCTAAGTTGGGTGCATATTGGTACTGAAAAGCGCACTTAGAGCAGTGAACAAGCACTCTAAAAATGTCAAGGTACTGTCCCAAACACGCTGCTTTTCCGCAGTCTCATAGCTCATGCAGCTGGGACCAGGGTCCCCAGATGATTACACTGCCATGACGTGGAATCCACCTCAGAATCTGCTACTACAATGCTCTGTAGAGAATTCTCATGTCCCGTCATGGCTTTTGGCACCCAGATACACCAAGGTGGTACAGAGCAGTTACATGCAACAGAAACTGAAACCTCATGTGAACCATCAGCGCACAATAAGATACTTTTTATTAGGACAAATACTGTGAGGATTAAAGGTATTCAGTATACTACTGCACAAAAATTCCTCATGATATTAAGAGTTACTGCTTTAACAGCCACAAAAATATGTTTTCATCGGAACTATTCTTCACTACATTCCTTGGATTTGTTTATATTTCGGCTCCTTTGTAGGCTGAAGTGAAGCAATATTTTAGGTAGGAACATTATATCATGATATACAATGAACTGCAAGTTCATTATCAAGACCAGTATATACCTTTCAAAGCAGATAAAATGCTCCACTTACATTTACCATATGATTTCACTTTTGAAAATAAATCTTCAGATAACCCGCAAAACGGGGAGGCAAAACCAGGGAGAAAACAGAGGCAGTGGAGTTAGTGGATAAAAAGGGATCTCTGGGGAAACTCCTTCTAATGTTACTTGCACATGCATATATCACGCACTTCTGCTGAAATATAAGGATTTATCTATTGTATATGCACATGCGCCAGAAACCATGCAAATGGAAGTATGATATTATTTTATACAGAAGAAAGAAATAAAAAGATTCCTAAATTTCTAAGTCAGATGTTCAAAAGGAAAGAGATGCTCCTTGCTCTGCTTTTGTTCTCCTCTCCCTCCAGGAACTCCCTATATATTTGGGTCTTTAACTACATGATCACATACTATCCTACACAAGATCTTTGTTTCAGTCCATGTACATTCGAGGGAGCAATGATGGCGAAATGCTAGTGAACAATGCTTGGGGTCGTCTATTTTACATAAATCTAGAATTCTTTAAAAATTAATCAAAATCAAATTCTGCTCAAAACTGATCCATAAAAAGGAACTGAATTGACTTAAAAAATTCACTTCAATAAGTTCACCCCGTTACACAACAGGAATGCATGATGAGAGACAGGAAAAGCAGAAAATATTTTTTGACTCATTTGGAATGGTGTATATAATGCTTTCATGTCTTCAGCACCTTATAATAGAGTCACCCCAAAATTATAACCCTCAAATCTGCATTTCAGATCATATCATAATGTTCTTTGAGTATGATACATGCAGAAATTTAAAGAAAAAGCAACTTTAGAACACCATTATATAAAATATGTTCAGATTTTACAAATTTCAGACCTTTTTCTTACGTATGCTTTATTCTTAAGAGACCAGGGACTTTAGCTACGGGCTCCAGCTGACTGGAACTCAGCAAAAGCCATTAAAACTTCATACAGTGGTCTCCAATTGCTTTACACAACCCATAAAAATGCCATGTTTTTAAGGTTTTCTCTCCCCTGACGCTCCTGAACTAGGATCAGGTCAGGTGGGAAACCTGGGAAAGATTGTTTCCAAATCTTGCATTTTTAGTCTGACAAGCAATGAGATAAGTATCTGAAACACATCATTTCTCTAAAATGAAATATTGTCCATTTTGGCTATAATACTGTGACGAGAAATTCCAGATTTTCAAAAGATGGGAAGCAGTGATATACAGGATGCTTCAGATTCCTTAATGACAGTGGTTCAAAAAGGGGTAATAGTGCAGGATGTTAGGTATAATTTCAGTAGATACTAATTAGTAGGCAACTTCTAATGGAGAAAAGTGAATGTGATTTTATCCCATAACTAAATCCTCACAGATGAAGTGGGAGAATTTAACTGTTACGGCACAAGACAGGCATTCAAGATCTCAGGATTTCCTCATCCCCGTTTCAGGTTTTTTCTTGCTACTTCTGAGGGAAGTGTCTCAGAAGCAAATCTGGTTCCTGCCTGGATCAGTGAGGATTCTTCAGCTGGGACAGAATTTCCTCTTTAATCATTTTAGACTATCTGTAAATGAGCACTCGAGGACAATTCAAAGCACTCGTGATGTCTTTTCTTTAAGTCACAAAGGTTCTGCTAGAATAGTACTTTCAGCTTAGGGTGAAAGAAAAGAATGTTCAGCTGCTAAGAAAACATGGTTGCCCCAGCTCTTTATGACCCCACTTGTTAAGCTAGTTTGCATGACCAGAATACTGCTAACGAATTTTCTGAAATTAGAAACTATATTAAGTATATGAAGATCTAAAAGCAGGGCATAATTTTCACCCACTGAAAACTTCGAATGGCATTTTCAGATCAGCAGAAATGTATTTTGCTTCTGTTCTTTGTATCTACTTAAATCTAGATATACATCTCTACCTCCTGGTCTTTATTGCACTTTCTGATAGTCGTAGCAAGAGTGAGAGCACATACTGTAACAGAAAGAAAAGACAACACTGCCTCCTATAAAGCTCTAATCTGGCTAATGCTGCAAGGAGTGGAAGGCTACGCTCTGTGACTGCCTGGATTAGAATATAGCTGATGTTCCAAAAAAAAGTGCACTGGCTTTGCATAAAAACACTGTAACATCCTAAAATCTGACCTCCTTGTTTGGACAGTCTTTGATACCCATCATAAAGTCTTCTGGGAAGAGCTCAAGTCCATTTGGTTTTAAATAGCAGTTAAATTACAGAGTCTGCACTAGACAGTAAAACCTATTTGCTTATCTTTAGGGCATTTCAGCCCAGTGGCAAGACTGGTCTGGAAAGATTTTGCAGGAGCAGAGGTCTTGAAGGTGCAGTGTTATCTTAGTCACACCTAACCCAGCCCGTTAGCTGAAAATGTGCAAATACTACCGGGTTCATATAACTTCAGTGAGAAGACACATCCCTATCCTTCCCCTGTTGAGTACTGAATCTTTAGGTGAGAAGCATGCTGTGCTCATTGTAGAAACATTTTCTTATGGCTGTTTTTTCCAGCTTTTATGAGAAATTATTGGACAGTCAGGATCAGGATGGGATTGATACCATGGAAAATTTTCTGTTTCAAGAACTGAGGTGATATGCTCTTTATTTTTGGTGACATTGTCTCAACTGAACCAGGAAAAATAAAATAATCGATTCTTCCTTCTTCACCAGATGTGGAAGAAAGACCCAGAATTTCTGGATATAAAGGTATCATATGAACTCCGGATCAGTGAAGCATGCCTGTGTATGAACTCAGAATTCCCAGCAGGCTTCAAGAAGAGTTATTTTTCTTTCAGGGATACCATTTGTTTTCCATTATAGTCACCTTCTGTTAACATTTTTCTGAGATGAGACCTTGTAACTAATTGTATTCACCCACAGCTCAGCCTATGACTGACTTTCCTGGCACCATATGTCTGTGTTTGTCCTCAATCCAAGATACTCCAGGAACTGTATGACTATCTATGATCCTTTGTTCCTCCCCATCCAAAAAAAAAAAAACCAAAAAGACCTATCTGGGAAGAGATAATCGAATGCCCTCCTACCTGAAAACCAGGAATAACATTATCGTGATCCCACAGGAAGATCATGGGCACTTGTAGAGTAAAATGTCTTCAAAATGAAGAGGGACATCTCTCAGATGCCTGTGCAACCCTCCTCCTTAAAATGAATCGTTTCATATGCGTAAATTTGCCCTTTCCGAGGGAAGACTGCAAACAGGGAAGGATGGTCTAGTTTAGTCCTCTCAGCTTTATTGATTGCTGGCTCTCTTTTCCCATTTTGCGATGGAACTGTATTTCTGACTCATGTATTTTCTCTTGACTTTTAAATTTCTCTCTGAAAATCCTTTTCTATCTCGCCTCTTGTGTTTTGTTCCTAGTAGACATTCCCTCAATCTGAGTGTTAACTACGTACCTGGCTTCTGCTTTTGAGACTTTCAGACCATCAAAAAATTTTCTCTGATATTTTCTTACTAGCCTTCCTCCTTTTATTTTGCATCAGAATAGTTTTTAAATGACTTTTTAGAACAACTGCATGAAGTAACTGTTATGTCTCCTTGTTGTTCGTTTCTTGCTCACTCACCATTCTTAGAAAGTAAAACAAACATTTAATGATCGCTTTCATTTAAATCACATTTCTCTTCTAAGCACTCAGTCTGCTCTTCCCTGCCAGTCACTATTGTACGTAAAATAGCTACTGCTATAGTAGCTCCCTTCTGCATTTGTCCAAAAGGTTTCAGCTACTACTTCACCTAGTGAAGCTTTCAGTAGGGTTATCATATTTCTCTTATATTTATTCTTAAATCTGTTTACACTTACAGACATACAGAAAATTCATGTATTACTTTTTCCTAAAAATGTAAGTTGATTTATCCAATCTACACCTCCGAGTCACAGGCAATATCACCAAAGATGGCCCCCTCCTAGCAGTCCGCAGAACATGCTGCATTCATCACAGTATACCAGAGGTAATGTGCATGTGTACATACATATACATATATATATATATGTGCTAGAACAAACACCTCTAGAAAGACAGAAAGGTTCAACTGAGCTTGGTAGAAAGTGAGCAGGAGAATTAAAAGGCGTCATGAGTTACCTCTGTAAGAGCAGCTCCTCAGCAATCATGGCAAATACACATACCCCTGAACTAAAACTGAAAAAATCTTTCTTTTTCCTTCATCCTTCCAAAGCAAGATAATCCTTTCTGCAGATACCATTTTTCCTCTGATTTGTCCCTCTGCTTTGATTACATGATAAAACCCTTTCTTCTTTTTGTTTCCCTGCTCATCTATTTTTTTTTCAAGTTGATGTCCAGATATATTCCTTCTCTTATAAGATCACACCACAGTTATCTAATCTGTGACATTTCTGAAATAGTGAAAAGGGTGTGATCTGAAATGAATATTCACTGGGAAGATTAGAGAGAATTCACGCAGCAGCAACACTAATTCCTGACAAACTCTGTGTCTAGAAATACGATGAGCATCTGAAATGACAGTTTCTTTCCTGTTTTATCTTTCTGTGTGGAGGTTGAATTAAGGAACTCATACTTGAAAACCCTGGAAGCTGCCTTTCTGAACGAGATGCCAAAACTCTGTCTGATTCTAGCAGTATGTAGGCCATTTTCCTGGAAACACAAAGATGCTGATACGATTTGGAGGTCCAGTTCCAGAGAGCTCTATCTGCAAGACCCGCAGATGGTGCTGAGTAGGTAGGTCCAAGACAGATAGAAGCCCTGCTCATTTTGAAAGGGATAGTTTTTCTCCTGGTGGACTTCAAAAATTGCTCTAATTTACCCTTTTTGATACATGCTACAAGCTAGGAGATGTCATATTTTTAGATGACTGTACAGCTTCAGATTTCCATACAGTTTTCTGTTGTACCAGTAAGAGAGCAAGGAAATAACTTGCCTCAGATGTAAATCTCAAGGCTCAGAGAACATCAAGCTGCCTGAAGAAATCAACCCCATTTTCCCTCAGGGTTCTCAGACTCTACGGTGTTTGGGCTGATCAGGACCACACCTGAGATACTGACCTTTGGCATCTGTACATACGTGTCAGATGACAACTCGGCAGTGAAAAGCACTTCCAGAAGTTTGGAGTTTTGCCCCTAAGACCTGAGGACCCTGAGTCCGTAAAATGCAAATAGCCTGATATTCCTTTCAGCTTATCTGTGCACCTTGATAGCTTAAAAAGAAAATACTTTCCTTCCCAAAGAGTTTCCAGGATAATTTCTCAGTGTTTGCTTGGTGTTCAGATTTTGCAGTAATATGCACTACATAAATATGTAGACAGCTTAGTTTCATTACACTGATATCACAACCCATATGTTATTAAAAATAGGTTGAAGGCGAGGCCGTATTCTTTGAAATACACTGTAGCTTCATCTGTCAACTCCTGAAGAAAGGTAAATTTACCTTCTATTGATCATTTCCTACCGACTTTGTAAAAATATTGAAAAAAGGGATGAGGTGCGTTAGAAGCGTTTACCAAATTTGACCCAGGTTTGCAAAATCAATGGAAACTTGCCAGGCTTTAAAAGGTAAGGGAAAAAAAATAAAAAGAAAAGAAAAAATAAAGATGCTAAAAATAAATTGGTAAAAGAGAAAAGTTCCTGTAATTTTAGGTTTAAAATATGAGCCTGAGTAATCAAGGAAAGTATTTTTACTGCCCTGTCAATATTTTTCCTGGAAACTCTGGTAAATAGACTTTCTTTAGATCTGTAGCGTGCGTGCCTAATGGTCTTAGGTGTCTCTTACCACAGAAAACTTTATCCTTAAGAAATACAGTAAACAGGAACTCTGTGGTTACGTAGTTCCTGAAAGAAAAAAAAAAAAAGAAACATGTTCACTGCCATGACACACAGACAATTTATACTGATTTCAGAAGAAGCTGTTCTCTTCTATTTTGAATCTTTCATGTCAGCCTTTGTTTCCATTGCATTAAAAAAATCTGTTTTTAAAACCTATCAGTGAACTGGATCATGTTTTCTCAGTCACTTAAATTAACATCCCCATAACCCCAGGAGCCCCGCAGAAGTGCTGGAAAGCAAAAGGGAGCTCTTTTTTTTTTTTTTTTTTTTTTTTAAAGCAATGAGACAACTCCTTATGTAATAATGGCATAGTTCTCACACAATAAGGCACATACCAGTGAACTCAAGACTAGCATTCTAGATGCCTTTCTCTATTTATTTACTTTGATGGAGAAAAAGATCAGCCATTTTCTCTTCAGAATCAGCAGCTTGTAGACTGAACTAAGCTAGGAAAATTATCTCAAGATCACTTAGACACGTAATTCCTGCAGGTTCAGTGTCACTTCAGCGACTTCTGTTTTACGACACTCTGCTTCAAAAGCCGCCACAGGCACAAATGAAATAACGCATCTTGTTGGCTCTGTGCATCTCCCCTTCAGCTGCAGCTCATCCCCGTAACCTAATTCCTTGAGTAATGCTGATCCCACTATTGCGATGAAGTCCATCTTTCCAGTCTCCCATGGAGATGCGCAGGTCAATCGTCTAACGCAGGGGAAGAAGCCTCAGGACTGAATGTCACTGCACGGCCATGCAGACCAAGTGCTCTGTCACCGTGCCTCGTCAGTACAATCTCGGTCCATTCTGCACTGATTAGAATGGGTAGTTAGGAAAGTTATCTTCTTCTCTTAACTCTCATGGAAAGTAACTGTAATGTTAGGCAGAACCATAAAAGATGTGGCCTACAACACTGCACAGACATGCAGATACATTATGGCAATATTTTCTGGAAACCAAACAGGACCAAAACAGTGATCTAAAGAGCAACGTTATGGTTAGATTCTAAATAATTTGTTTTCTTATATGATAAATCACCTTCATGTTAAACTCAACATTTAAAAAAAAAATAATTTTACTCCATTTATTTGATGATCAGATATTTTGCTATCCCCCCTATCTGTGCAAGGTCACTTGTGGTGAACAGGAAGAGTGCTGAATGCACTGTGGCCTTGAGCACAACCCTTCCAGTCCATCGAGAAAGCTGAAACTTGGCACATACCCCACTCGCCATTCTCCGGTTGTGGTGACTGCTGTGTTCATGGGATGGATAGGTTAGATTGGTGGGAGCTATAAGATGCTAAAACACCAGTGTTTTAGCATCAGCATGTTCTGCTGCTCACCTCACCCCTCTGCCAGGGTTCCTTCTCCAGGGGAAAGAGGTCACCACCATGTATTCTGATAAGCCCAAACTCAGGCTCTTGCTGACTCTGCTCTTAGCTCTTTCTGCTCTCTGAAAACCACTGATTTTTTGCACCAGATATAATGTTAAAGGAATTTTTTCACTAAAAATTGTCAAGTTGCCAAAATTGGAATTGAAACAAGGGGAAGAATCAGGTTTCATGAACTTGCCAATATGAAAAAAGTTGAGGTGAAAAAACTTTTCAAAAAACTTTTTAAAATGACCTATCACTTTCAAAATAAAAAAAAAAATTACTGTACTTTGAAGCAATCTATTTCAAATACCAAGACCAAATAATAGGAAAATGGAGAGGAAAAACTAAAAAGTAGGGAAAAAAACACTCAAGAATTGACAAATACTTTTCAGAATAATTCTCAAAATTTCAAATATTTAGCCAGATTTTTATGTGGCAGATACACAATCTAAAAAAGTCTTCTGAAACCAAAACAAAAGCACCTTCTAATCCAGTGTGATAGATTACTGAAGTAAACTCCAAGATTGCTTTCAGTGACCTAAGATGAATAATACTCTCCTCGATAAAGTTTTCTCTAGAAAAAAATCTTGACTCATTTGTTAGCCTGTCCAATGAAATGAGAGCAGAATTTCTGTAGAATTTGTTCCAGACAGTGCCTTAAGATGTGCATTGTTTTTTCTTGACTTCCTAGGGATCCTCTAGACAATGAGTTCAGATCCCATCAGAGAGGAAAAAACCGAATCCACAACTCTAGCATCTTCAAGACACAGTGTACCGGTAATTAATGAGCCTCCTATTTTCAGTGTAATTCTCTCTAAATAATTAATAACTCTCAGTTCAAATGTAATTAAATCTCAATCTGGACTGACAAGAACTCTGGGTCAGTAAATACAGTCAGTTTTATTACAAATAAATAAGTTTTAGAGCAATTACGAATGACCAATCAAGTTGATTTCTCATAAATTATGTCTGGCACAGTTAATGTTACCTATTGTATCACCATAGTATCCTTCATCTGGATAGTTGGTACATACTGAACTTCACACAGAAGTGAAGACTCACATTAAGGCATAATGCTTCAGGTCTAGATTAACAACTTTGAGGTCAGCAATGGCTGTTTTTAATTGGAGTTAGAATCAGTGGCAAGATCAGCAACAGCACCTGAAGAGCACAGTTTTGGGGACGCCTTTCTGGGAGTGGTAGAAGGTCAGTTCAGATCTCTCCAGAAACAACACCTTGTCCTGAAAATTTCGAGGGAATCTTCTAAACCCTGGTTAAGATGTCAGGATATCACAGCATCTTTTTCTAGCTTTCCTGTAAAAGCTTCACAGGTGAGAAGAGAGGAGTTTATGGAAATGAGGCTGAGGCAGAGGGGTGAGCAGATGGAAATATTCCTCTGAAGTTCGAAATACAACATGAACACTCAGAATGAAAGCTCATGAATGCTGGAGCCATTCTGATCTTCATCTTTACCCAAGGGTAGAAGCCCTCCAGCCAATGTGCCGCCTCCAGTGACCCTGGTCTGCCTTTCTGAGGGCTCTTGTTCACAGTTTGGATGGGTCCAGGTGCGCCTTTCCTGGGTCCGGTGAATCGCACACAGCAATCACACCAGTGCTGAAATTCTTACTATTGCTGTGCCTCCACCAATCTCACTCCTAACTCTTCACGAATCTGTCCCTGAGAACTGGCACGACCCCCTCGACAACAGCCGTGTATTTACAGCACGTAGCAGCAATGCTCTGACCCACCCACCAGCACGAGATCAGTTCATATGAACTGGGTTGTGCAATAAACAAAACGTTAACTGTATCCGAAAAGCTTTTCTCTGCTAAAGTTTCAGCTTCGCACTGTTTATTTTTGTTCAACAACAAAAACAGATGTTTTCTGGTGTTTTTGCTTCTCCAGATGTACCATTTAAATGTTGTCAGCTGTTCAAAGACACTGCTGATTTTTGGAGAGCAGAAGTTGTTGTGTGGAAGTTAGCTATCTGGCATTGGAAATTGGATTTTCTAGGTGCACGGTCCATTTTTTTTTCCAGTGGACACACCATGATTAAGGATTCACTTAGGAGTTCTTCAAAGGGTCCTGACGTGGCTTAGGCCCGCAGTGCAAACTGCACAGATCTCAGCAAATTGGACCTTGGCGTGAGCAGAACGTGTAATAACGCACAGATCGCAGCTGCCAAGACACACAAATTCTCTGTGTGATCGCTCAGATTTCTGGTCTCTCTCTTGTTGCGGAGGAAATGTCATGATCACATGGAGACTTAGCATGAGAGACCACTGTAAAAAACAAATAAAACGGAACCATATTTTCTGACTGAAAACAGAAACACGGTTTACCATCAGATTTTTACTGCAGTAGTGTTACTTCAAAGTGTAAATAATGCAACATTTTTCACACAAAGAAATAAGCAAAGAGGTTTTTTCTGGTTTGGTTTTGTGCAATAAAAGCAAAGACCAAAAGGGTCTAACTGAATTCTGCATTTAGATTTGGAGAGCAGTTTCCTCAAGCGTGCATACTTTGGTGTGATTCCATATTCAGCTCAACGCTCATATCCCACTAGTGTGCTGAACTGTAAATGCGGGGCAAGGTGAAGGGTATTTATCATAATTTGTAGCTGGTGTGAATCCCTCACAGCTCAAAAATATGTATTTAACTTTTAGACTTACAACATGGAAGAGGCATTTATAAGCCAGAAGATGATAGTATTGGTAACTTGATAAAACAACGACTGTATTTACTTCCTTATTCTTGCCTAAGGATCTGAAATTAATAGTGATTTTTTTTAAATTAGTTTTACATTTATGGGTATTTAGACTCTTCCACTGAAACTTACTGGTTTCACATGTCTTTTAAGGTGCTGCTCTAGAGGGGACCTTGGTGAAGGGTTCATCCTGAAATTCAGATGAATTATTTAATTCATAGCTACATTGAACTGTAGATTGAAAACTTTCCTAATATTAAAGCAAATAACATCATTTCTCTTCTTCAGTGTGGATTTCTACTGCATTTTCCATATCATCGTGTGCTGTAAATCCCATGTAAATCAATACAACTTCACAGTTTCAGATGAATGTTTTCTTGGTCTTGTTTTGAACAGGAATAAAACAATCCAACTGAAATGTCAAAGAAATATAAATTGGAAAATACAGAATCATTAATTTAGAGACTGACCTAGGACTTCTTTTTAACTCTTTCTCTTTTTACAGCAAAAGCATTGATCCATTGATGAACTGGACTGAAAAGGAGCAAATGTAAAACTAAATAAGGAGTTATTTCCCTTATATTTTGAGAGTCTCAGCTCAACACCACAAATCATTATGGGGGCCAGAAGTTCCTAGGATTATGAAATGTTATTTGTTTGAGTAATACAATCACGCAGAGTTACAAGTAGAGGTTAAAAAACTGATGGAAGACAAACTTGCTTCCACAAATAAGCCAGTTTCAGAGTGATGGAAGAGACATTCCTCCTGAGCACATAAACCTAGGTCTGCCTTTCACGCTTAACTGCATACTCCTAATTGGCCCATGGCATTGGCCACTGTCAAAGAGTCTTACCAAACTGTAAACTGTTGGTTTGATTCAAGTTTTATAATTGCATTGTGCCAATTAAGCATTTATAAAGAAACGCTCAGGACACAGTTGCACTGCTCTTGATCTGTATGTCTTGTTATAGTGAACAAAGAGCGTTCTTAGAAGAATGTGTTTGCCATCAGAAAAGACAGTCAGCTATGGGCATCATTCCTGAGAAACCCTTGTCCAGCCTTCTTTCAGAAATCTTCAGTAACTGCTGGTGTCAGTAAGCAGTCCGTTACGTATCTGCTCTGTCCTCACACTGAAAAGCTTTTCTTGTAACATTTATGAACACATCTTCCCTGCTACACTACAAGTATATTACTTCCCATTTTCGGTATGAAAACGTTTCAATTCTCATCCCCTTTATGGTAGGCTATTCCATATTTGAATATTGTTATTGTGTTGTACCTGCCTTCAGCCTACCCTTACAAGACAAATATTCTGTTCTGTCTCTTCTCCGAGGCTGTGCAAGGCAGGGAACTTCAACTAGTGCTTCTCAGTAACCAATCTGTATGGCTTAGTTGTGCAACACTTGTCTCTATGAAGCCACTGCAACAATTTGAGATATTTCATGTTCGATACCACGATGTGCTTGTTTAATCTCAATGAACTTTAGCATGAGAAGCAACTAACCTGTAAATAAGGCTTGGTCTAAACCTGATCGAAATCAAAGAATTTCCTTTCCATCTCTGGCTTGTGATACAAGACACACCAAGGAAATAATTCAATTTTCTAGTAGAAACAGCATAAATGTTTTTAAGGAAGACCACTCCACCATCTATTGCCTTTGCCCTCTTACCCCCCATCTCAGTTCCAAATATGTTCTCAGACTGATCATGTTGTTACTACAGAGATTGCAGTATGTTTATTTTTGTCATTTTAAGTGGTATGTTATCTAAAGACTTTAATTTACTGGAGAAGCTGAGTTCTTTAAAAACCCTTTTTCAATAAATGATCATCTTATCAGCATTGGCCCATTATAATGACATTTACTACATTTCATTACAATAAAACTTTCAAAGAGTGGAAAAAGAAAGGGTTGATGGATGCTAAGCTAAGTAAAGATTGTAACACTCCTGCATTTTATCAGAATACAGCAAACATGAAGCAGTATTTTCTTTGTTCCTTTACTGGTGAAAGAGCTATTGGAAAAGTGAATTTCGACATATGATTCTCTCCATATGCATTGAAAATATTTCAATCACCAGAAACTCAATATAATTAAAACTTAATTTTGCCAACGTTATTTTTCCTCTTAAGACCCTTTTCACAGCAGTAGTAATACTTACATTATGCCCATTTCATACCTAGGGAGAGGTACCATCTGGATCGCAGGATAAGAGCA
>NW_010433079.1:104410-114277 GCF_000710305.1 Buceros rhinoceros silvestris
CAAGACAGATATTGGCAAATAAATAGTAGTAGTAGTAGTAGTAATAATAATAATAACAACAACAATAATAAAATAGCCACCCAAAAAGCCAGATACCAGACAGGAATCCAATTTGTTGGCTCTAAAGAATAGAACCATAGCAAATATTAAGTGAGCACATGTCATACCATGGTGTACTGTGCTGACCTATATCCACTGGTCAGATATACGGAGGTGAGTGACAGCGAGAGTAGGAGGAAGCCCATCAGCTCTTTGGCCGTTCTTGTCTGGTGAACTGGTTCTCTTTGACCTCTTGTTGCTTCTGCTTCCTGCTCAAAACTCAGCTCCAAACTGAAGAAAAACAAAATCCTCAAAATATTCAGAAAACAACGATTAGTGAATTATTTGCTATTAGGACAAATCAGGTTTCCCTAATACCCTAGAAAGCAAATAGAGAGCACCTACTGTCAACCCATTCACCACATCATAGCTGCATTTTTTCACACTTCAGGTTTGCCTTAATATCTGAGAAATTATCATTTATTCAAGTGACAGGCAAATCGTGAGAGACTCAGACTTCAAGTTTGCTTCAGCTAAATACCTGAAGATTTAGTTAATTATTCAAAGCTTATCCAAACAATTTGAAGCTCTTCAGTCAGCACCCCTGCCTGGGGATCTCGCAAGAAGATGGAGGCTCTCTTGTGAGATGTCCAGTACTTCCTGTTTCTGGTTAATATTTTGGCCTGTCTCTGTTCCCGTCTCGGTATTTTGGCTTTTATCTGTTCCTGTCTAGGTATTTTGGCTTCCTTAGGTTTCTGTCCTAGCTGGAAACCAAAAGTGCAGATGCATGTGAAAATGAGAAATAGTGAATAATATAGCTAAACTGAATATTTCCTATCCTGACAGTTTGACTCGTGTTCAGATTTTAAAATAATTTGGAATAATTTGGTTACCCCTTGGTTTTTTGCAAAACTCATGTGCTTCTCCCTACCATAACAGCTCTCAGAACAGTATTTTCTCGTTAATTTGTGGCAGCTATGCTACATGACTTAGCACTGTACTTTTTGTAATGATCACACCTCCAAAAAGATGTCATTGAAATCAGCTAAATTTTTCTAAGAGAGTAATTGATCCGTGTCTTCGAGGAGAAAAAAAGGAACAGAGGGAAAAAAATGGGTCAAGAAGGTTCCTACATGAATTTTTTAGGATAATTAGTGGGTTAGAGTTTCCTTGCAACAAACGGGTATTTTCCAGCTGGCCAAGGGCAGCAGTGATTTCAGATCCAGCATGTCTGATGAGTTTCTAATGAAATCCAAACAATGTCTGCCCTGGCTCTTTGCAAACAGAGAAGTCTGTGCTTAAACCCTGGAAAGCTCTAAGGCATGAACTCTTTTGTATCAGCTTGGAGATTTGCAAAGGTTTGCAAGAAAAGAACTTCCCAACAGACCAACATAATGGCTGTCAGAACCGCTTGTTCTGCGCACCACACTTGAACACATATTTTCCAAAAACACCCAAACCAGCTCAAAATGAAGCCTGACTCACAGGCTCTGACATCAAGGATCCAAAAGTAACTGCAGTTGGTGAGCATTAGTGATCCTGGAAAGGTTCCTTGGAGCATCAAAGCATAGGTCATCTCAGAACCTGGGAGCTCCCTTCAGCGAGGGGTGGCCAAACAAGTGAGCAAGGAGATGAGGGATTTAAAAATAAATCATATTACAGTGATAACGCTGCAAGAGCCTGTGGACAGAGTTATTTCTAATATTTATAGTATCATTTCCAAAAATTTTAAGACCAGCCACTAAGTTTTAGGAATGGACAAGTAAACCAATAAAAATGAGCCAAAGCACTAATGTGAGGCCACCCAGGTTCATTCCCTCAGCAGTTACCAAAGGAAATGTGGGATGCAGGAGAAGATGTGTCTTCCCAGAACCATGTCCCGTCTCAAACAGGGATTTCAGGCACCCTTCAGTGCTACCCACTGCTGTCCCAGCTGTATGACTTGGAAACTCTGGGCAGAGCATGAAGCGAGAGGGAAGGAGCAGCTGTGCTGAAGCTGGCAGAAGCTGCTGCCTCGCTGGAGCAGGAGAGCAAGGCAAGATGCAGACAGGTTCAGCCCCTGATGGCATCTTGCTTTCCTGATGACAGCAGATCCCAAATGGCCATAAGCTGAAGAAGTCTCTCCTTTCATGGATCCACCACCCTCGGAGCCTGGCAGGGCAGTTAACTCAAGTTATTAACTCAAGTATTGAACATGAAATATCTCAAATTGTTGCAGTGGCTTCATAGAGACAAGTGTTGCACAACTAAGCCATACAACTTGGTTATGGAGAAGCACTAGTTGAAGTTCCCTGCCTTGCACAGTCAACTCCCAACTCCCCAGAGCTCCCTCGTTGCCTCTTGCACAATGTCGTGTGTGAATAAACTGGCTCTTTGCAGTGAGCAAGTCTGCAAAGGCCAACAACTTCAGACCCTCTGGAAACTGGCCAGTCTGGAGGTAACTGTACCCCAGCCCAAGGCATGGCTGTGTTCCTAGAGAAAAAATGGCCAGAAATTAAAATCTGCAATTTTTCCAACTATAATTCTTAGGAAGGGGTGAAAAACTGCAACAGTCAAGATGTGAGAGCTTTGCTCTGGCTACACAATAACTAGCTACTTATCTGTGAGTTATTTAAAATTATAAACAACAAAATTAATGTAGTATACTAAAAGTTAGTAAAATACTGAGAAACGAGAATTTGGCCTCCCGTGAACAGCTCTGTCCTAGCTGCCAGCAGGTCAGGACACCACTGCAAAGCCTGGTGATGTAAAGCTCCGTGCCGCGGGAATGCATGCCGATATTTAGTTATTATGATCCCATTATCGTAGGACTGATGTCTTGGCATTGGAAAACAATTTTCTGGGAGGAATGAAACACCTCCTGGGAATTAATCTGCACCATGTAATTATGTGAGCATTCACATGCTACTGGTGTCAGTGAAGAAGAGGGATGAACCGTCAGTGAGCCTTGTCTGGATGCTTTGTTGTTATGATGCTTCGTTTCCGAAGGTGACAGGTATTTGATGATTTTGCCATCCCCTCTCCTTTAAAAGTTTTCATGTATAGGAAAACAAAAAAGAAAAAGAAAAAAAAAAAGATTATCATTCAAGTGAAAATCTGAGTAAGCAAATGCATTTGGCTTTAACATACACGGAAAGTTTATTCTGGAGCCAGAATTGGTTACTCTAACCATAATTTTACACAGACAGTTACAAGCAGTTATCTTGGTGGGTTCATACCATTTTAATGTGAAGTACTTCAGTGTTTTAATTTTTAGCATTTTTCAATAAATAAAGCAGAATGAACTCCAGTGATACACACTGCCAACTGCTTTCCCAACCACTGCTCTTTAGAGAGGATAATTTATAACGATCAAAGATAAACTAAAATATTAGGCTTGAAGAAATATGACTTCAGGTTTAAAAGTTCATTTTATGAGGTAGAAAAATTTTTAATATTTTTTTCAGGCCTCATAAATTTGATTGTTTTTTCCTTAGTTCTTTAATTGCTGGAAAGGCAGAAAGTTCAGTAATACAGTTTCGTTTCTATTCCCAGAAGTTTCTAATCATTGCTCTGTCTAGCATAGTCCAGTCTTCATAGAAGTTGAACACGTAGTACTGACCATTGTACTTGTATTGGGAAAGACCTATGTAACACTTCGCCGTTAAGAGATAATCTGAGCACTTGATAAATCTTCCTCCCATTGTATGAAGGGTACAGAGTCCGACCCGTAAATACTAGCAAAATGTGAAAGATAAGATCAGTTACTGTTTTTTCAAAGGTAAAGCATGTATTAAACTTCTGCCAGATGTAAAGCAAAAGGAACTCTCAAGTGACAGCAGGCAGGCAAAGGGCAAAAGCCAGTGCTCAAGTTCTAACATCCAGCTCCCCACCAACTCTCCACAGCGGGTGTTTGGGGGTGGGATGTGCCCAGGCTCACGCCCATGCGTTGGTCTCAGTTCACTACTCCAGAGCTATTCTGTCAGTACATGGAAAGGCAAAATATACCTCTCTGCGTGTAACTGAAATTCCATCTCACGCTGTGGTGAATCACTTAGGCACCTTCGTGAGTGTGACATACGTCTTTAAAATATATAGATTCAAAATCTTTTGCATTGCTCTGTCTTTACATTTTTAATGAATTATTCATAAATTTTAGTTGTAGTAATAGACATCTTCCCAACCTCCTCTTAAGTGACCTCATATGTTTTTAATGTCCTCCTAAATGATACATTAATACAAGGAGGGCATGAAGAGTTCAACCATTTTTTTTTTTCTGGTTAAGAAGAAGATGCAGCAAAAATTGAAAAGCTTCAGATTTTCAACCCTGTTTGCATTGTATTTAACGCTGAAATACAATGTAAAACACATAAGCCCTAAATTTCAACAGAATTGAGATTCAGGGCTCAAGAAGTACAGTAGTGGGACAATGGCTGTTAAATGGAGAACCTCAAGGCCCTTTAGGCACTCCAAAATAAAAATTACAAAAATAAACTGCTTAACCTTACCCTTTTTATCACCAGTAAAGCCTAAACCATTTTACAAAGGAGGTAGCACTCCAGCATCCTCATTTCTGTGGGTATCATGATCATTTTGTTGTGATATAACAAGTTACCTCGTGGTTAGGAACCCAAAACTAAGATGGAAGAAATAAAAGTAGGGGAAAACAAACCACCATTTCACTCTTTACACATAAAAAAAGGTGAAACCTTGAAAAATATCAATGGAAGACGAATTCAGACCCGTTGCAATCACTTCAGACTGAGCTGGGAAGCTGCGTTCACAGGAGATGTATTACTCATAATTTTCAGAAGTCCAGACTTGCTGATTTTTGTGCACCCCCCTGATGTGCATGAGATGACAGCATGAGTCTATCACCCATTCCTGCAGGGGTGCGGGTAGAGGCACGATGGGGGGTAACTTCTGGGTAGGACTCTGAATTCTGTACGCAGGGCGTAAACTCATAAAAGCTCCAGGATGATGCATTTTTTCTTCTGCCATTGCAACACAATACCTCTAATCTCTCACTTTTATTCCGCGGTGTCCTTGAAGTCTGCCTGTCAGTTGGCAGCTCCAAGTTCAGTGTTACAGCACATTAACAGTGAGCTCATTAGTGACCAAGAAGCTGTGAAGCGGCGTCTACACCACGAAAGCTCAGAAAACATCACAGCTTCCTCTGAGGCTGTCTGCTTCTAAAACTTTCACCCAAAATTAGCAACTGAAGCCAAGACTTACACCTATGGGAGATGATGGATCTGCTATTGTACTATGAGAAGGAATACGATCCAGAAGATGACTTTCTCTCTCCACACAATGGGAGGGCAATCATTTAAAAATTCTACTATTTGTAACTGGATACAAAATGGAAAAAATGGACATTTCTCTGATTACCATAACATAGTTCTAGATTATCCCAACAGCAGCCATTTAATGTTCACAGCTTTATGTTCAGGACTGCACTGAGTTAACAGGGCTTCCCATTGTCATTATTCTCACTGTCTTTTTAGGCAGTAGTGGAGAATGTTGAGTTGTTTGAAGCATGCAAAGGAAGGGAAATATCTTCACTTTCCTCAGAGTTTAACAGGGGAGTGGGCAGGTAGCACCACCACCACACCACCCCCCCAGTATGCACACACATGTTCGTGTGCACATGAGAACAATGGAAGACAAGAGGACGAAGGCGAAAGAAAGGGAGCGAGGTTATGAGGTTAGTTAGATCAACAACTAGTGACGAACGCTCCTGTGGCACCTGTGATAACCACGATTGATCATATATTTCAGAGCTCAGAAATGCAAGGCATTTGGCAACCTGTGGTATCTTAATTCAATTGATTCTTTTCCAAGAGTTTTTCAAACTGATGACCTTTCCAAACCTAATTAGATGGTAGGAATCAGAGAGAGGACACTGGAGAATTTTAATAAAAGGAATTGAATTGTTTCTTCATCTTCACAACTGGGGATTTATGAGGGAATTTCACTGGCTTTGTAGCAATGTAAAATAAATAGACATTAGATGATGACAGGGAAAATAGAATTGCTGCCAAAGCTAAAAAGAGCTTGGCAAAAGAAGAAAGAACTACTACATAGTCAGTCATTCTTTACTGTACAAACCTTTTCATAAGGCACAGAAAAGAGATATACAGAAATAATGGAGCCTTGCTAAAAGATGAAAAGGACTTTCTATAGCTTACATTTTTCACCAGCAAGGACTGAGATGCATCTCAGTTGCTACAAAATCTCATTGTTCTCTCTCGCCATTCAGAAAACTGATTACAGTTCACAAGGAACATTCATAGCCTGAACATTTAACATCAGAAATAAATAACTGAAACAAGAGGTCAGGAAGAGAACAAAGTTGTTATGAGCATAAATACATTAAAGACATATCAGTCAAACTCCATTCTCATGTATTTCTTTTTCAACTGTGCCTTTCTGACCTAGGCAGAGTGATTTTTTTCATACAGTGAACTTCTAGTAAAATTGTGTTTCCATGCTTGACAGCACTACAAATATATTCATGCATGGAATATTTGAACACTCAAATAAATTGGAGACAGAAGAAGCTCCCTTCTTCATTGGCTAAAATATTTCCAACCCGTTTTTCCCTTTTCATCATCCAGGTATAATCCAGGACCTATCCCCTAGACTTATTAGCAAAGACACAGTATCACTAGAAATACCTTCATCCAAACTTACACTTACTCCTGTGGCTTCAGTCATAAGACAAGATGTCCAATGGTAGTGTCACAAGAAAGTCAGCTGAAATGTAGCTTGTCCTTGCTTTTATAGGGGCCTGAGATGTACGTCAGAGCATGCATTGCTTTGGATGACAGCAAGCCATCTTGAGTCCCATGCCACCACACTTTCACTATGACTCCTTCAAGTGCTGTCCGGAGCATTGAGTAAGGGGAAAGGTTTTTTTGGTTTTTTTTTTGCACTACACCAGAATGATTTATCAGCTTGAATCTATACAACACACCAGTCAATTCCAACCAAAATGTAAAAAGCAGTAGAAGGCTCAAAGATAACTAAATAATTTTTCCATGAAAACTTGCCAGTTTAGTAGAGGAGGGACCAAGTCCGTACTGCTCCTCATGCATGGAGAAATGATTGGGAAAAAAAAGCCAGGTGTTGGACTTGCTGCCCGGACAAAGCCTGCATACCTGCTTCAGGACTAACTACAGTGCACTTGTCTTGTGGTCAAAAAGAGGTATCAAAGACGTTCAGAGCAGTGCTTGCATTATTAGAAAGAGACACTATTTAAGGGAAAGATACTGCAAAAAAAATTTCATTCTATTTGTCTTTTCCCACTGTTTCTCAGAGAATTAATTTGAGGCAGTAATATTTTAGTCATTGTGAACATTCATTGCTGCATTTTAACAAAAGTAAAAGACATAAAGGAAGGTTTAACACACACACACAAAAAAGAGTCACCTATTCTGAGGTGGGAAATTGCAAGTACAACAAAAGAATGTGGCACCACGAGGTGTGGGAACACAAATCGTTACATAAACTGTGGCTAAAATCTGAGGTCTACCAAAGTCGAAGAGCTATCGCCATGAACTACCGTGGATTCAGTATTTTATTGGATGTAAAGATGGCAAAACTGAGAAGAAAACCTCAGTGAACAAAAAGTGCATAGTGTTGTATGTTAACCAAATTATCTTCAATTCTTGGAAACAACACATTTAACCATTTTAGAAGCCCTACTCTGATTGTCCTTTCTTAAGAATTACCTGCTTCATTCCATTACTCATGTTTAAAAAGAAGAAACTACTCCTGAAAGTGATAAAAGCTTTTCTCACATAAGACCAGGGGATTATATATCGCATGGTTTCGGAAACAAGGACAAACACCCAGATTAGAGCCCAACAGCTGTTAATATAGAGGAGCTATTAAAGAGGAACTCCTGGTATTACATTGCAAGCTGTCATTTTCAGTAGTACTGGAGGTATCCGTTGATGTAATGGTCTCGGGAGACAGGAGGGCTTAAACAGTTTTTTGAGACGTGAGGGTATTGACCTGACCTACTCACAGCAGTTGAATTGTTGGGAGCATTGATTCATGATTTTACAAAGACCTCACTATTGTTATTCTCCAGAGTGATTATACACCTGACAAATGGTAAAAGCAACATTACTGGACCTCAGAGAGTTATTTTACTTTTAATGCATGCCATTATTAAGCCTGATAGCCGCTCTTATTGCTGTTTTGATAGCTGCCTGCTGTTTAAATGAAAGCACCACGTTTCCTGACAGCTCATGCACAGGTGGCCCCAGTCTCATTCTAAACAAGCTGAGGAGAAATCAATCTTGGTGAGGAGGGGGTGGGAGAGAGGCATCAGTTCGTGTCATCTCAAGTTTGAACAGAGAATTTCACCTTGTCACAGGGAGAATGGGGAAAGGGGCCCAGAGAGAGGATACTGACAGGCACCCCCACCTCACTGGCTTAATTATACTGAGCCTCATGATGGCAAGACAACGTCTTGTAGCTCTTGCATGTAAAGGCTGCGGTATCGTATACCTGCAGCAGTTTAATGTGAAAAGCCCTGATATCATTATTTATGCTGTCTTTATGCAAACCACAGCAGTAAAAAACGGATGCAGCTATTGCCACAGCTTAGTTACTCCTCTGAACCATGTCAGGAAAGCCCATTTCATGAGTCCATGTCACTGTAAAAATAATATTATTGCTGACTAGAAGTGACTGATACTAGAGGACAGGTCTTGTCCACGCGCGTATTTCATTCCAGTCTCAATGAAGCTTTGGCAATGAAATGGAAGAATTGTCCTTTGATTTGTAAATATGTACATATGGGGTTTAAAATACTTGGTTTGAATTTCAAGGTCTCTTTGGGCTCTACTAAAGAACCACAAAGCAAGCTTTGACCTTTTGAGAACTCTTTTGGGTTAGCAGTCTTTTCTAAGAGAGTTGTGAGACTTTGGCTGGGAGACTCAAAGGAACCACTTCCTGTTGAAGACACACTGCCACTCAGGAGTCACCACCACCACCACGCCCTCAGCAGCTGTGTTGCTAAAGGACAAGCTCTCCCTTAATAGGTATTTAGCCCCAGCCAAATTCTCAGCAGCTGCAGAAGTGCAGCCCACGGACGGCAAACCCACCTTCTGTTGTAGTCCACTCTTCTGGGAAACATTTACTATTTGCCAGTGTTAGGAGTTGTCCGTTCCACATGCAGAGTGTCTGAACCACACTCTGGTGATACCAAGGACTCTCTGCTGACTCTTTAGGAAGCTTGGACACCTATCTCTTCTACTTTGAATCACTGTGCTGCTCCAGCTGATCATTTTTAGCATTGTGGCATTTAAGATAAGAGCGTTCAAGCGGTCAGATTGGCTCCTCTGAGCCTAAGTCAAAGATTGTGTGTGGATTAGAGGGCGTTGAGTCCTATCTAGACACTTGTAGAGTTATGGCCCCTATAAACCTGAGTCCAAGAAAGTGGTCTGTGGTGCCATCCTGCATAAATGCAATTGCTTGCTAGTTCTTGCCTCCTTTGTGCCTGCTTCCTCAAAGCTGGGACGGGTCCACTGGGAACAAAGGAAAATTCTTCTCCAGGCGTTTATTTAGCATCTCCTTAGCACTGTCCTGCCACAAACACAGCTAAAGGACCTTTCCTTACCAATCTTCCTTTTACAAAACAAAATCTTACTAAGCCTCTTCCTTACAGCAGCCTCTTCACACCAGTAAAATTCAAGGGTGTGGCTTTGGCCTCAACTCTGCTTACGCCCTGCGGTTGTATTTGTTAATTAGCTGCTACAGCTTTCCGTGTTTCTGGCTTGAATGAGAGAAGAGGTTGCAAAAGCCACCGGAAAGAGGGTTGGTCCTCAGAGG
>NW_010433079.1:114342-147532 GCF_000710305.1 Buceros rhinoceros silvestris
AGTGTTGGTCCTCAGAGAACTTTTGGCCCGGAGAGAAGCAGTAAGTACTAGAGAGCTTGTGAGTAAACCTGGAGAGGAAGTTTGCTGCCAGCCCTCTGTAACAAATCTGAGGATAATTTTTTACCTTGTTTAGAATGGTTCCAAATCTTGAGAAATTCCTCCGGAATTCACACGCTTAACTTCACTTTAGGGTTTTGTAAAAAGGAGAAATGTTTTGCCTGCGATATTCGTTTGGTAGCTGGTAGGGCCTTGATGCTGTGTAACCTGCTTGGACATTCCCAACTGCATCCATAAGCAGGCAATGGTCTACTGACAGGTTGCCTCTGTTTAAAAAATTGATTTAAAAAAAATCTGAAAAATGCGAGGGCCTCGCCTAAAACCCTGTTAGCAAAAGGTGAGAGTTCACTCTCAAAAAGGAAAAGTAAGGCAGCATTTCTAAAAAGCATTTTTGCAATGATTTAGTTCTGCTCCCAGTGAAGCTGGAGATAAAATTGCTTATGTCTTCAAAGTGGGCAAAATTAGAATATCACTTAAGAGCTTTGATAATCCTAACCCAAGCATACTCCTCCTGGGTAATAGTTGCACACTTGCGAGCTTTGCTTTAAAACCATTGGCAGAAATACAGATGAAAGAGGATTTTTACTCTTTCCTTTCTGAGTAGTTGCGTGTTCCCCTCGCAGCAGTAGCGAGGTAGACAGATCACAGTAGTTTATGTGGCCAGCAGGGGCAGGGCAGTGATTGTCCCCCCGTACTCAGCACTGGCGAGCCCACACCTTGTGTAACGCGTCTGGTTTTGGGCCCCTCACTACAAGAAGGACGTTGAGGTGCTGGAGCGTGTCCAGAGAAGGGGGCAAAGCTAATGAAGGGTTTAGAGAACTTTTTTTATGAGGAGCGGCTGAGAGAACTGGGATCGTTTAGTCTGGAGAAGAGGATCAGGGGAGACCTTATCACTCTCTACAACTACCTGAAAGGAGGTTGTGGTGAGGTGGGGGTTGGAGTTTTCTCCCATGTTACAAATGGGAGGACAAGAGGAAATGGCCATAAGTTGTGTCAGGGTAAATTTAGGATGGATATCAGGAAAAATTTCTTTACACAGAGGGTCATTAAGCATTGGAACAGCTTGCCCAGGGAGGTGGTGGAATCCTCATCCCTAGAGGTGTTTAAAAGCCGTGTGGATGTGGCGCTGAGGGACATGGTTTAGGGACGCTGGCAGTGCTGGGTGGACAGTTGGACTTGATGATCTGCAAGGTCTCTTCCAGGCAGGTGATTCTGTGATTCTGTGTGATGCTATGAAGGTCTGATTCCCATTCTGGAGATGAAGATCAGAGACAGAAGGAGGTTAAGGGTCTGATTTTTCACAGGTGTTGTACACATGAAAGTCTCCTCTGATTTCAGAAGAATGTCTTTCAGTACAGTTTTTCAGGCTCTAAATTAATACAGAAAGCCATGCCGAGCAAAGGGAAGAAAGCGGACAGTGTCCCCTCAGTTGCAGCCCTAAGTGTCTCAAGCATCTGACCACACAAGCCGTGGGCCAATGGTCCCACTGGATCTTGCCTGATGCACTGGAGGAGGTGTAGGATTTCTGTCAAGGCTTCTGTGACTGTCAGTGCTGTGGTCTGCATTACCCTAGCACCTGAATCCCTCAGCTGACACGAGGACCCCACTACAAGGAAAAAGGAAGAACCGCAATTCCTGCTCTCAGATCTTGAATTTTAAACAGACAACACCAACAAGTAGCAAGAAGACAGTTCAGTCATGGCTATTTGGCCAGAATCCAGAGCCCCTCGTGTGCCTAGTCCAGAGACTTACCTGTTGCCAGCCCAGGGAAATCACCTCACCTTTCCTAGCTCCTGCGAGAAGACTCCTTTTCCCTTTTGCCAATGCCTCCAGTTTTTCAGTAAATGTCAATGTATGGAAACTGAATGAGGATAACTGTAATTCTTTACATTACCTCATTCGTACTTAAAGCTAGTCTTGCTATCAAAGCCTTTGCCATCATTTTCATTCTAAAAAGACAGTAAAATAATGTTTGCCACCATCTTTGAAGGCTGAATACTTCAGAAGTGGAAGAAAAGCCTTTTGCCGTGCCCCTCCAAAACACTAGAATCATCGTTCTTGTTTTTGCCATTTGGCTCAAAGGGTTCCTTTTGCTGAGACACCTCGTTCTCTTGTAAGATACACAGACACTTTTACAAGGACTCCCTATAACTCTTCTCTGAAGTGCTTATGTTTCCTCCACTGAGATCAGAGGACATCTGGCTTCATGAGGATCTCTTCTTATGAGTTTCTCTTTCAGTATGTGGCCTTCTGCAGGAGCTGGAGATCTTACTGCCTTTTGTCTATTTTGAAACCACAAATGTCTGATTGATCTATCTGACATCCAGGTAAATCAAGAAAGTCACAAGGAAGAGAGGCAGTGCTTTCATGGAGAAGCACCAGAAATGTGCTCAGTATTGATTCACACTAGCTGTGGAATATTGAGAAGTCACAGATCTTGTGGGGCCCAAAATTCTGAGTGGATTTTTAAAGCTTTCAGCCTTCCAGAGGAAGCTTAGTGAAGAATATACAGAACCAGCCACACAAGAGTGCGTGTTGCAATAGCCTGGTCTGGGACAGAAACTTTGCCAGGCACAAAGGGACTGCTATACTGGTGCTGTCCGGTTAGTGGGTAGGGATTGGAGCTCACATGTAGTCTCTTTGGCTACACCCACACTACCAAACCAAAGGAGGCCAGCAGAGACGCAGGTACTGCTGCGCAGTCATCTCTGCTGATTCATTGTTAGCATGCCGGAGATCGCGTAGTAAATACACTCCCTTCTATATCTACATTGTCAGGCTGCCCTGTGCCAGCCAGCATTCCCAGGCACTGTTCAAGGGAGAGCACAAGGCAAGGACTGTTCCCAAAAGTCAGGATACATGAGGCCATTATGCTGAGGAGAGGTAAAGGGAGTTTAGCCATATGGATGCGAGCCAGTCCCTTTGCTCTCGTTCACCCTGCCTGTGCTCTGTGGTAGATGTTTTTAATATCCACAAGAAAATTTCACAGGTATAACAGCCTGGATGCTGTGAGGTAGTGATCCACGCCAACTCTGTCATTGGGTCACTACCAGTTCCTAATAAACATTGCCTTTTATATTTTAAATAGGGTCACTTTTACAGAAACTGCTCTTTGGCTGCGTGTAACCCTCATTACTAATAGCTAAGCTTCCCTTTTTTTTTTAAGTGTGCAGCTGTTTCGATTGTTGTTAGGCCTGCATTTGGGGATTATCACTTTTATTTCTGATTAAAATATCTACATGGTAATGTAATTGAAACAATTGTTCCAAAGTAAATGCATTGGTTGTGGTTTTCATTATTAGGATAATCTTCCTCTCTCCCTCACACCCAAAGCAGTGAAATCCTTCCCTCTCAAGCAATATAAAACCGCATCAATATGCACAGCAGATTTTAAACAGTTTACTGCTCACTACCCATTAAACTATTTTACAAACAACAATGAATCAGGAAATAACAAAGCATGCTCTTTGAATTAATACTTGGGCTGAAATACTCGGGGCTTCTCTGCAGTCCATAAACTGCTCCAGCTGCGTGTTCACAGTTTACGACATTTCAAGAGCCGTGCTCCTCAGCAAAATTAAAACCTTCTCTGCAGTTGGGGACCCGCTGCAGCCCCGTGGGTTCTACTGTGCGGCGGAGGCAGCAGAGGTGAACCGCGCTGCTGCACAGCACCAAAAGCCAAGGTAGCTCCCAGGCTGCTGAAGCGAAGCCCTCCCAGCACAGCAGAAATACGGAACATTTCTTTTCTCTCTGCTGTACATACTAATAAATCAGAGGAGGAGATGATGGGACTGATGCTACGGAGACGAACCTTGCGCTGGCGTGAGGCACCTCTTCGGCCCCGAATGGTGGAGGAGTAGTGCCACCTCTCGGCTAGATGCTAAAACGACGGTGTCCAGGGGAAGACGGCTCCGTCACCCACACCACGGATATCGCTGAGGGTTGTCTCCTCGCCTCCTAAGGGGTGAAAGCCAAAAATGTCCGCTTTGTCCCACATTTACACTGCTAAACAGTCCTTGCACATGTGAACATTTATTAGCGTTCACAGGTTTGGTTTCCCACCACTGTCCTAACAAGAGTGCCAGAAAAACATTTTCAAGGGTTGTTGTCTCACAGCAAGACCAAGCACAAACCTCGGTCGATGTAAAGCAATACCTCCAGCTTGTCAGTGCTGGGCTTATCCCAAGGCAATGACATTTGTGGAGAGATTTATGCTATTTTATTATACGGTGATGGAGTTCTTCCAAAAGAATAAATTACATATCAGTGCTGCACTGATGCTAGGCAGGTAATGATAGTCTCAGAGGGGACTCAACAACATCTTGAAAACATCTGTGGTCATTTGTGTGAGTGCCAATTAACCTGTGGTGGTCTGGTAGATGAGGAGGACTGGATCTTACATTCTGGAAGTTAAGAAACTTTTTAGAAAAGGGGATGTTTCTAGACACTAGCAGAGGAACTCTTCGGGTTCTTCACGAAAACAAAACCTGCACGGTGCTCTGTGCTGCTCTGCAAGCCATCAGCTGTCCAGCCATAATTGGTTTCAGAAAGTGGAAGATGGTAGGGCAAGAGCACAGTGATGTGGGCTCATTCTGTTCTGCCAGTGACTCAGAGGACAGGTCTGGCTTTGCGTACATGCTTCAGCCTCCTCTGGTAACAAATACCTGACCACCTCCCTAAGGGTTCTCAAAATGCACAATCGAAAGAGTGGCAGCTAGTGCCAAGTTATTATCAGTCCCTACGCCCAGACAACTTCATGCCTTGGGTCTCCAACAAGAACAGCCCTTTCTGCTTAAACTCTGTTGGTTGGTTTGTGCCTGGCAGGAGAACACCATCATTGAGTACTTAACCTGGAGAGCAAGAATGGACTGAATGTGGTCTGCCTGGAGCCACTCAAGGCTACAGAAGGCAGTGAATGCTCAGTGCGTGCGAGTAGGCTTCTGCACAGATAAACCTGCTGAAGAACACGACTTGCACTGACACCTGGAGTGGATCTCACAGCCATGGCATGGGATCTTTAAGCCATGATTTAAATAAATTTTTATCTATACTCTCCAGCAATACTTCAAAACTAATTTTAGCAGGAGATCCCAGCTGAATTCAGGACTGAGGAAAGATCGTGGTGATCTTTCTCTCCTATTTCTACATAAAAACCTTCCCAACTTATGAGTCCGCCGCAAGGCAACAAAGGTTCTTAGTCACTCTGTTGGTCTAAGTTTATCAGTCACTCAAAACACCTTTCTGAAGTGAACTGGCAAATGGAATTGAAGTTATTTGGTTTTTTTAAATAGATAACTCATATTGCTGTTCGAATACGAACTATGAAGTGGAGATTGAAGCACTTCCTTTCTATTATTTTGGGTTTAGTTTTGCTGATAATTGGCAAAACCATCAGGAGGGATTTTAGTTTTGCAGGAGAACTCCAAGGGTTGATTGGCTCTTTCTCTCCCTATGGGTAACAGTCTTATAAAAAGCTGAGCCCTGTGACAGTAAACAGGAAAAAAAAAATGAGTCTGTTGGGAAACGCAATAATAGTTTATCAGAAAAAGCAAACAAACTGTTTCCCGAAAGCCCATATGTATTCGTCTTCTAAAACTGCCATGAAAATTAAACTTTTAAAGATGAGAAATACTTACCAGAGTGGAAATTAAAATTAAAGTGCTGAATGTCCACAGCTTTATACTCTATAATGAAGTAGGAAAGTCTTTGCAATCCCTTGTTTCTCAGAAATCATCCTCCTTGTTTCTGAAATGTTTTATGGTAGCACAACTTAATAGTAGGTTTCCCTGTTTGTATTGTATGTTTGCACAAATATAATTTGACTTTATAAAATATTTCTATGTTTCAGGCCAACTTACAGAATAATTTTAGCATTAAAGCTAAACTTTTGCAAGAACAGCTCTGGTATATCGTAGAATTGCTTGGCATGTGTGTTGCTGTGAAACATCCTCAGTCTGCGTAGATGCAGAACATGTTTAACCGATTTTTACAATATAAATACTTCGCAGTAAAGGTACAGAGCTGTACTTCCATGTTTATGTGTCAGAAACAGATCCATGCTGTATCCTGCCAACCTTTTGTGACGTTTAAATGTATGTACGTATATATGTTTCAATAGTACTAATTGCCTGATGAAACGTTCTTCCCCTTCCTATTCTCTCCCCTCAGGAGGCAGCTGTTCACGGCATGTGGGGTGGTGAGGGAGAGCACCCAGCTCAGGCTTGGGAACGGTGTAATCAAGGCAGCTATAAAAATAATTTTACTTTGTAAAGGTTTCTCGGGTTTAATTGAGCTCGTAACAGGCACAGTAAAATGTGATGGTGATGTGATTGACAAAACTTGACCATATCTTTCTGAACAAAGGTGTTTTCTGTTCCAGGGCAGATTAATTTTGACTCCTGCTTCACTCCATCTTTGAAATTATCAAGACAACTCAAAAAAAAGAGTTCTGAAAAACTGCAGTGCTTGAACTCTATCTTTCAGTTCTGCAAACAAAGGTTTGGTCTTCTTATGTGCTGGGATATATTGTTACTTTCTCTTCTCGTTTTAATAACGGAGGCTTTATCAGTTCTTAGGGTGGTGAGAGTAACGTGTGATGGCCTTGCTAACAAATATCAGAAGGATTCTGTCATAATTTCATTTATTTAACATAATACATTAGTTAAAAGAAAGTTTGATTATCTCAAACATCACATTTGGAAAGTTTTTAACTGCTTGATCGAGAGGACACACCCCTAAAGCAAACATTCACTCACAGCTGCCAGCGTACTCTGGCTCTCTTCTCGCTTGACCACCTGAGTAACTTTTGCTTCTTTCACGACGCAAAGGGAACTCCTCTATACAAATACACATACATACACACACACCCCCCCACACACCCCATGTGCCTGATTCTGGTTATCAAAACCAGAATAATTTTAATTTATAGATGCAATTTTCTGCCTCTTGGGGCTTTTGCGATGCACTGAGGCTGAGCAGAAAATCCACAGACAGGAGGCTCTGTGGCTAGGGGCTCCACCTGGCCCTTGTGCACTGCCAGGGAGGAAACCTGGCGTGGAGCAGGGGGTGCCTGGATCTCACAGCAGCACCTTCCCCATTCACCGGAACCCACTGTTCAAAAAATCTACAGTCTCTGAGTGAAAGAGAACAATACATTGAAGAAACCATTGCATTCTTTGCAGTTGGTTATTGTCCGTGCTGTTAAAGCTCAGACATCTCTTGCTGTGGATCTCCTTCTTTGTGCTTATTCCTATTAAGTATCACTGTTGAAGTCAGTGCTACACAAATTGCATTTATACAATGGTGGTAAAAGCCTACAAAGTCCTGTAAAATTAGTGTTCTTATGGCTGCTTCAGAGTTATAGGTGAGGGAATTAGCACAGCAAGGCTAACAGAGGACAGCTGCCATTCAGAGACAAGTCATCTGTTGCTTTAATCCATCTCTAATTCTCCATTGACCAATGACTTTAGGTAATTGCCTTTCTAGACTCCCTGGTGAAATAATATTCTTCCCCTTACCCCACCACCAGTGTGTGCTGGTGTTTCCCTGGCCGAGCAAGTTGGGCACTTTCTGCTTTGTACATTAACAGAAGCAAAACAAATTTTCACCTTCTTTGTTGATTTAATCTCTTCCTCTGCTATCGTCCCTGAAACACTTAAACAGCAGACTTGTTCTACAGAGTCCTTAAAAGGAACATCTTGTCCTAGATTATGCTGTCCATGGCTAGATCAACAGCCAAGTTAGAAATTATAAAAGCAAGGGAAATCTTGTGTGAGGTCGTTGATTGCAAAAAAAAATATTGAGGGAGGTGGTGGTGCATAGAGAAGCAATACTGGTTTTGCTGTAACTAGTAATCCACCTACGGGGAGCAGAAATGTTGGTTTTGATGCTACCTTTTCCTCAATAGTTGCCAGGACACCTGAAACTGGGATAAGTACCTCTTCTTGACTGGTGCTATAAGTCTGCAAAACCTTAGACATGGGACTGGACCTCCTAAATCATCAACTCCAGTACCCTGCTGACACAGGGTTAATCTATAAATAAATACATGGAAGGATGCTGTTCAGCAGAACTCTTTGTAAAACGCATACACACAGAAGAAGAGAAATAAGGCAGCTGGTGAAGGCAGCGCTCAGAAGGAGCTCCTGGCTCTGACCCACTAGACCTCAAGCATTCTATGGGCCATAGCCACCAAAATAAAAGATTTCATTTCAATTAAAAAAAATGAAAGATGACATATTTCTAGCATTGCTTGTGCTTTGATAGGTTTTTATTTCAGTAAGAAAGTTACTAGTCTTCCAAAATTCTGGGGAGAAGTAGCCAAGAGGATGAAGTACCGTAACATTGAAGAATGAAAAAATTCCCTTAGCATCTCACTGATGCTTTCTCCACTGATGATTTCTCCACTGATAAAATCCTATTTTCCCTCCTTTTGAAGTATTCATATGAGAGGAAAAAAGAATTACAAGCTGTCCCACAGCTGTAAGTATCAGACTGACACAGCTTTACAGGAGGGTGTTTATTTATTTTGTTGATAATAAGGACAAAGTCTTATATGACTCGATTTGGATCACTCTAATACACATTAGTTAATATTTGCTAATAATATTGTTAATATTAAAAGCTGTTTCAATCACCTAGAAAGGTCAATTTCATTTCTGAAGATAGTAGAAACGGTAGGTTGACTCTGTTAGTGACAATTATTTTCTACAGTCATTGTATTATTTATGCCTCATCTTGTTTTCAGCTTCTTAATTAAAGCAGAAATTGAATGCCCTTGTTTTAAAAGGGAACAAAGTGGAAACGAGCAATGAAAAGTAGCTGCAAGAATTGCCACTCTCTGAAACTAGTTGATTTGGCTGTCACAGAGGACTTTCCAAAGGCTAAATTAGAAGGGCAAAACAAAGGAGCGTTGTGTGTTGAGACTGCAGATGGTAGTCTGAACCCTGGGGTCTAGGCAGATTAATTTCAGTGTGAATCTATAGTGCTTTAAGGATGTACTGTTGCTGCATTGATAACAGTATAACTAAAGGATCACTGTAGATTGGTTTAAAAATATACTAAAAATTAAACCTTGCAGGAGACACTAAAACTTCAGAGAAAAAAGGTCTTTCTTTCAAGGGCTTGTTTGAGTTTGAGGGCTCGTTTCCCTTTTTTGAATATCCCTGTTGTCTTGCTGCTTTCAGGAGCTTTGATACTTGGCCAGCACTTGAGCACAGAGTAATGAAAACAAGAACTCTAAAATTCTGAGTCGTTTTTGGTTTTGGTTTGGTTTGGTTTAAGTGTGTGAGGGCAGCATTTCTTCTTTTAGATTCATCTATTTTAAATGTTCGCGTTGAGATGAGTATAATTTGACTGAGTAATATTGTCTGATGAACTCTAAGGTTTAGGGTCAGGGTGATATATCAGCGTGCATTGCATAATGTTCCTCTCACTGTATCCCTGTATCTGAGTATTTTTGAAGCAAAGGTGGAGTGATCAGAAAATAACCTGCTGAGTGTTGGCTTTCTCAGTGAAGGCTGATGCAGCAGACAGTAAATATTTTATTATGTTTGTATATATATATATGTATTTACATACATATAGGGCTGCAAGCAGGCTGGTGTAGCTAATGGAATAATATTCTGAGGTGAAGGGCAGCCAATATTCAGTCTTGTCTCAACAACAGATTTAAAGTCCATCTCAAAGACAGGACTGGTGGGGACTAGATACATATTGGACTATTACTATCTTTTTGTATAGAATGAGAACAGGAGCCTGAGTCCATGGCACTGCACCCTGAACACAAAGACCAGATCTGTTCATGCCAGCCTTCAGTCTGATTAGGGCACGAGCGGTGTGGGATGTTACAGCATATTGCAGTAACAGTGATCTTATCCAGCAGGGAGAATGTAAAAAGACATGAATTCTCACTGTTTCCCTGGGACAGGATGGCAAGAAATTTGAAGAAGGCTCCATGAGTTAGATTTGACCGTAAAGGACACAGGAAATACTTATTTAGAATTAGAATTAGCACCTGCTCCTTTGGTGGTGTGGTAAGAACTGCTGAGAGGTGCCATTAAGGAAATGAGTAGGTGGAGGTCTGGGAGGTGACTGGGAGGTCTGGGAGCTGGTAAGAAGCAATTTGCTGAAGTCCTGTTTGTATTTGAGGGGGCACAAGCAAGCACAGGGGAAGTGCTGAAGGACGTTCTGTCTATCCAGGCCTTCACAGGGTTTAGGTAAAATATCATTAACTTGAAGGGCAAGTTTACAGTCCTTGCAAAGATCTCCTAGCACATCCGTGATCAGGTGATCTGCTTTCTCACTTAGAGAAGTGTCTCTCAAGATAATTTATGACTCTCCTAGATCCAGGACTAATTATACAGTGATATTCTTTTAGCAATGAGGGTATGATGGACTGTTCATACTTGTCAGTTCTTACAACAGTGCTCGTTGCTCTCCTTTGTTACATTGACAAGAGGGAGCTGCCACTGAGAAGTCCTACATCAGAGAAATTCTTATCTAGGGTAAGATTCCTTTGGAATAGTCCAGTAAGGGAAGTAAAAATTAAGACATCTAGTACTCAGTATCTACAGTACAAGTGAAGTCTTTCGAGATCTGTTTATACTTGTCTCCTTCAGTGGGATTCATCTTCCCTAATTTTAGACAGCCAGAGTTAGTATATTTTCCTTTACGGTTAATTTATCAATGGCAGCCTGCGGCATGTTTCACTTGATCCCAGAATCTACTGACTATGATGAACAGATCTCTGTTGACTGAGACTCAGTGATGAGCTCGCATATACACACTTACTTTGCAGACACCTAAAATGAGAGAAGATGAATCTCAATCTCTGACCAGACATTTAAATTCTGAAAGCGGATAGTCCCAGAGGACAAAAAAGGTCATCAGAAGATGGGGGAAAGGAATAAGGACCTGCATTCAGGACAGATCTACAAATGGATTTACCATATTTGGCCTAGATTTAACTAGTAGATGTAACTTCACTGGGTCCATATTTCCTTTTCACACTGACAACTGTGAATGGACAAGGCATGGTCAGCACCTTGGCTTTGCAGAACTACATGTTATCGTTAACTCCTCCAACATATCTGAAAAGCAGTGATCCAGTCCAGGAAAGGGGCTCATACAGTTTATTCTTCCCATAACCAAATGCAAAGCAAAAACTTAATTATATCTCTCAAAAGCAGTGTTCAGTCTGTGCCCTGGTTAGAACACCAACGTGCCAGCCATCCTTTTGAAGAAGGACACAAGGTACTCAGTTCAACCATTATGGGTTTGTTCTACGGGAGCTCAGGTTCTGTAAACAGGACAGAGCAATATTTTCTTCTGGTAACTCACACATTTCGCAACAGCTTTCACAGCCTTTACCAGGGACAAACAAGCAGCCAACTAGCAAGGAGAGAAAGCAAGCACCCTCTTCACGTGGAGGGAACTTTCTGAACCACAAGAAATGGTGTGCGCTGCTTCCCCAAGCACATGGCAGTAGCATGCTGGAGGGTCAGATGGGCTTGCTGCGGGAGAAATTCAGGAAAAATTCGTGACAAAGCAGCTCTACTGGACAACTCTACAACAGAGCACTTGTTTTGAGGGTATTCACTATCTCAGTTGTTCCTCTGAGCTGTTTGTTAGTCTAAGAATGTAAATACAAACCAAGTCTTGTGGAATTAGACCTGAGTCCTAGTAAGCTGCTCTGACAGTGCCTTTTCATAAGGCATCTGCTTTATCCCAGGTGTTACTTTTATAACCCTTGCCTCAACTCTCTGTGTCCATCTGGAAATGCAGGGACCAGAACTGTGTCCTGCACTGTAGATGCTGGTGAATAAAGCTGCCAGAATGTGCTAGAGGGTACTGCTGGCAAGAGCGACCAGAGAAGAGGGTTATGTTGCAAAGAGCTCTGTAGGTGGATAACAACTCTTCTTTGAAGTTTTTTGTGTGGTTGTGTTGCAGCTGCTTTCTTTAGGCAGCAAGTGAGCTACTCATGCAACCAAAACCCTGTGGCCTAGGCTGTGAACTTCTAGTTCTGGCTGTGCCAGGTTGCTGATTCTGTCTGCTGAAGGCTGCTCCCTCAGCTGGCAGCTAAATTGCCCATTTGAGCACACCCTACCCTACCGAAATCCAATGTCCTGGATGCACAGTCTGGTTATTTAAACATGGATCTGAGCTCCTGTCCTGTCACAACAGTACACAAGCTGAAGGTTATTGCAACCTCAGCTGTGCTGACACAACCATTAGTATGGCCATGTTCAAACTAGCTTTAGCTTAAACTTGGTTTGCTCAATGGCAGGGTAGCAACAGATGCTGAATTTACGTGTTACAGTAGCCAGCTTTTGCATTCAAAAGTAGGGCTAAGAAATCTAACGCTATTGGACAGACTTAGCTGCCATGAACACCAGAACACTATGCACCCATAAAGACTTATTCAAGTCCTACAATTTATGACTCAATTTAGACTTGAGAGCTGCAAATTCAGGACGAAAGAGCTGGATGCATTCTTCTTACAATAAAAGACGTTAATGGTATGTAGGGGTTCCTTTTTCTTAGCATTTTTCTTTTATTATACCACATAGATTCATTCCTGAATAGAGTTGGTCAAAGACCATACAAAAAAACCCTCTTCCAAAACCTCCAGCAAAGTACCACACCCAGTTCCACTACAACAGCCCAGCCCCTAAAGCAGACGCCAGGTAGGTGGGTAATAATCTCCCCTGCTGTTTGCAACAGGTTCCCAACAAACAGTAGTGGGTCTTAGTTTGACAGAGCGTTTAATCAGACAGCGATCAGTCTTCACAGTCAAAAAAGCACTAACTTACAAAACGACGTATATCAGGACCATCTGGAGAGCCCCACCATAACAGTGCAATAAAATAGACTTTAAATTTATATTGTGACATTGTGCTTATTATAAGTTCAGTTCTTTCAACAGACATATAAACCAATAACTTTCCTTGCATTAAATATTCCCCAGAGAAAAGTAAATTGACCTCTTCAGGGATTTTCCGAGTATCAGAAAAATGTCCTTTCAGTATCTGTTTTCCATTATTGTAATTACAGAGGGTGATGATAATCCTTTCAGCATTATTTTTTCGACATGTGCATGATTTATAGTCAGACATCTAAGTTCATTCGATGCCATTGTTGAGAGCATCGTATCAGAGATAAAGGGAATGAGCCAGATGTGTAATCTGATAACTAACTTAACTTGTGAGCAGAAGAGAAATGTGGTCTGATTTAACATGATTATAAATAACTGCTTAAATTTCACATCATCAGTGGATTATAAATGCACTGAGATTAATACTCTAAATAAACAATTTCACAAGAGGGTGTTCAGATCAGCTGATAATATTCCAGCAAAAGGGACAAAGAGTTTCTGCTGTGCACCCCAGCACTGGGTCCTGCTAAAACTCCTTAGACAGGCAAAATCCTCAAGGAGATCAACAGGAAGTTCACAATAATACACAGTAGTAAAGAGTCTCTTAAAAGCATCGCTACTGAATTAAAAGCCCCTTTTTTTTTTAATAAAAGGGGCTCTGATATACATTGTGCCTACACAGGTGATAACACATGCCAGCAGGACAAACTGCGTCAGTGAGGGAACAGCTTTTGTGCAGAACTTATCTTCTGTCCCAGGGACAGGGGAGGGTCACCTACAGCGATCTTTGCACAAAAATGTTTCAGACTAGCATGTGGCAGGATTTGCTTCATGTGATGGCAGTGAATTCCTAACAACGTCTTACCTAAAGCCCCCTGGAAAAGAAAAACAGCAGGCACTGATTTTTGTACCAAACTTCTTGTTTCAGAGAGAAGCCGAGGCACGTCTGCAGGCAGGATGTCAGGGTATTCCTAGGAGGAAGCAGAGGCAGGGCTTTGGGTCCCAGCTATGGGACACCAGTTCTCAGCACACTGGGTAGCACATCAAGCCTGGAGTGTAACAATTGGGAAATGAGCACGTTTTTGCCTCCGCTGCTCCTTCCCAGTGTAATAACACTCAGCTAAGGACTGGGTCAGGCAGCTGGTGTCAAAGACCCCTTCAATGACCTTTGGGCAAGCTGCCAGAGCTTTCAAGTCAGATAACCCTCAGGGAGATGCATCTGGCCACATGCACATGTCCATAGCCAAGCTGGTCACCCTCGGCTCCTCCTGTTGGCCACAGTGAGGAGCAGGCCCTCTCAGGGTCTCATCCTTCTGGATGAGATGAACTATGTCCCAGAAGACAGTGACTGTGACAGCTGCAGAAGGTGATTATATGTAGGTGTCTGGAGATGTCAAAAACCTGAGATGACAGCCACTTGCAGTGCTTGGCAGAAACCCACCTTTATTTCAGAACATTGGAGACATTCTTTTTTTCCCTACTCATGCACTGTATTGAGTAATGGAGCCAGTGACATGGAGATACTTTGCAGGCTTTTACATAAAATACTGGGAGACAGGGACACTCAGGAACACTAGTTCATATTTATTTTTAAATGGATTTATTAAAACGTGTTGAATCCTGGCACATACACCCTTACTTACTAAAAGCACCCTTCCTTAGTTAAAACAGTATCCAGTTTCATTCAATTTTCCTTAGAAATTAAATTGCAAAATTGAAACAAAGCTACTCAGATCCAGGCAACACATTCAAAATTTAATAGAATGACAAAGCTGATGACAAACCCCAAATTTCTGCATCTGGGCATTATGCAATATTAGCTAATGATTTTCACAAAGATTTAATTTCTTTTAATTTCTATGTGTAACTGGACCATATCCTTGTACAAAAATCATCATTATTGTCCCATGGGCTGGACTGAGCTTTTGTTATAAACCTAGTCAAGTCGTTAACTGCTGCTATGCTTGTTTACGTCAGCTGGAAGGTGCAGGTTATTATCGACCATTAGGAGGATTTGACTGAAAAATTACTGATGGCATGATTTCCTTTACAAATATTGGTTTATTCAAAGCAGAATTTTTATAGAAAGTTTTAAAACGATTATGAATAAAAATGGAAAATTTCTCCTTGAGAGAAAATCCTGTAAAAACGAGTGTTATATCACCCAAAATGTTTCATTTTGATAAAAGCGTAGCAACTTGTTTCACATAGCTTTTTTTGTGACATGAAATATCTCAGTATTTTAAAACATCTAATTTAAAAATAGTTTCAAACCAAAGATGGAAATATTTTATTCTGAAAGTGATAATTTCTAAACCAGAAGAACCCTTTTTCTCTTTTCAAAGCTTGGAAAGGAAACAAATTTAAGCAAAAACAACCTGGTTTGTCAAAGTATTTTCAGTGGAGAACCTCACGGTCTGAAAATGGCTCTTTGACCAGGTCCCATCACAAATTTCTCTCCTGTATTTGAAGTGGAAAATCTTTGAAAGTGGGAAATAGGGAGAAGCTGAGTTGAGCTTGTAGTATTCCATCCTCCTTTCCTCCACGATGCAACACTGATACATTCTATATAAAAACACACTTATCTATGTCCCATGAGATCAGAAGGTATTTAAATCATCAGCTGTGACATTTGTTGAATTAAACTGAGGGAGTGATTTAATAGTTATGGCTAATATTTATATACAGTTTTTTGTTTTTTTTTTAGCTTGTGAACTGTGTTCTTGAAATTAGTCTGAAAGTAGCTGCATATTTGACCCTCAGCAGCAACAACAAATGGTGCGCAGCAGCTCTGACATGCTATCGGAGTAATGGATCATTTTAAAGAGCCTGGAAATGATTAAACAGGGGTGCTGCTGCATGCAGCCTTTAATTGATTGATTTGAGTTTGCGGTCAGAAAATGACTGTCAGCTACAGCTTATCTATAATTATCAGTAATCAAAACCAGACTTTTCTCTCTTCCTAGTGCTGTAATGCTCTTTCAGTGCTCTTGACATATGTGTGACTCAGGCATGCATCTGCAGTTGCCTAGTAGTTTTAGCCTGAATAGCAATATGCTCCGATACACCCTCAGTAGAAAAATAAATACCTTTGTACCTCTGAAATAATTGCTGTGAGTGAGGAAGAGAGAAATTGGCAAGGAAAGCTCTGAGGTTTAGAGTATTCTTCTTTTCACATTGCACTGATGACAAGGGAACAGAGAAAAATGGCATTCAGTCTTTTCTGTTTGTGCGCCGGGTAAAGAGCAACCAGAGAGCTTCTGGAGCAGGAACAAGTTTTATTCCATATCATTCAACAGAAACAAGCAAAATCATCCCATTCTCTTGGGCATCCCTCCTGGAGTGTTTAGAAAGTCATTTGCTTTTGAGTGGAGACCCTGAGAATTGCTCTGAAACCTATTTTGACTGCACAGCCTGAACCAGAAGATGCTTGCGCTGCTGGAGCGGCTGTGAGGTGTCATCAGCATCCCCATTGATCCAGAAACAGAAGCGGCTCTCCTGACATTTTTTGAGCAGACTCTTCTGACCATGAGCAGACTGATGTACATCAGAATGAAGGATTGAATGCACTGCTGTCAACTCTCACTGGATGCTCTTTGGTTGAAAAGAGGAGGGAAAAATTTGGTCCAGCTCTTTTTGAAAAGGAAAAAATCTGCTCAAATCCCATATGATTTATAGAACAAATTATTTGGTCACCTAATTCCAGATCAGAATCAAGGTTATAAATACTAAATGATGGAAGATGCTTCCTGCAACCAGAGATAGGAGCACAGGTCAGAAACTGGTTAGGGTGCAAGTCCCACCCCTTTGCAGTGTGCCCTATTGGGTACTTAGCTTATAACTTAGTTTTCTGGTCTTTGTGAACCCTGTTCAAGACCTCCAACCCTTCCTGTGAGTCCAGCTCAAGGATTCAGCTGGCCATGCACCTGAAGAACACCACTTATCACTGCAGTGCCCAAATCCCATTTATATTTAGCTTTTCATATCTAAACTAAATTTCCCTTTCAGGACACATACAGGAACTCTATGTTCTGCTCTGTATAAAACGCTTCGAAAACTGGAGAAATGAATAATCTGTCAAAATCTGAATGCTTCCCTTTGACATCCCCTTACTGTTGATCACAGAGGGATTAATTTCCACAATGTGTGAGCAGCACTTTAGAGTTGACACGTGCAACAGGGAAATTGGAAAGCACGAATCCAATTTTTCTGGTGTATTTCTAATGGGATGGCAAAAAGAAGGGTGACCCAGTGGAGAAGAGGCTTTTCGCACTCCAGCAGAAAGAGAAGAAAAGAAAGTCAGAGAAGATGGTATTGCTGAAAGGGGGAAAAAAGTTATGCTCTGCTGATGTATCTGGTACATCCTGTCTGTTGTAACTAGCTGAAGTAATTTGGCAAAAAGGAAAGCTGCAGATATAGAAGAATTCTCTAGAAAATGTATTTGCAAAAGAAGCCTATCCCGTCAATGTCTATCTGCATGTGAACATCAGTGAGCTTTTTTTTGATGTTTAAAAGGGATAAATCTCATTAAGGAAAAATAATAATCGTAGACTAATCATGAGACCACAAAACTGTCTCATTGTGGATACATTCTATATGTATAAATAAAAGACAAATTACTAGTAAAAAGGCATATTATATTTGTTAAGGAAGAAATGAACAGTATTTTATTTTCATATTTTGCATACAGACTTTCAGCATCAGTCACTTTGGTGAGGACACCTTAGGAATCTGCCATCTTTGTCCATAGGACTTGGTCTCTCCACAGTCTTTTGAGCAAGAATCCCATCAACCTGCTTTATAAAGAGGTAACATCTTTCCCCGTTAGCTATCGTTGCAGAGCAGTGCATGCCTGCCTGCTGCTCCACTCCAAGCACAGATCCTGGCTACACCTCCTGTCTTTTTCTTTATATATTAAGACTATAGAGCACTTGCACGGTGTTTGACTGTCAGCACACCAGTTGTCTCACAGAAACCTGCTGAAGTATTGGTGGTGAAAGATCAGTGTGAATCATGCTGGACAAGGGCCGGAACAACCAGAGTACAAGGCTGGGGCTGAACAGCTCCCACTGATCAGAGAGATCCACAGTCCAGAGCAATGTGCCGTGTCTCTGGCTCAGCTCTGGGATTTCTGCCAGATCTCCTGCTCCTTCGCTAGGTCAAAATTCAACAGTGGCACTTCAGGATGCTGCTCCTCTGTTCAGAGTGGGCAAGAATAAAAGATAAAGCCCTAAAGCAGTTGGTGTGTGTGTACCTCCTTTGGATTGCTCTCTGTAAAAAGGATTGTCAATATCACTGTATCATGGTTTTACGACTTTTTTTTCCTCTAATCTTTGGAAAATCCTTTTAGCGGAAAATATAGAAAAAAAGAAAGAAAGAAAGAAAGAAAGAAAAAAGGAAAGAAAGGGGGAAAGGCACATTTGTGCTTTGATACCTGCAGAGAGGAGAGCTCTGGTGTTCCACTACTTCCCAGCAGCTTCCTCATTTATCCGGGAGGCATTGCCTTGTACTGGATAGAAATGCTACCCTAGAAAACGTGAAAACGGTGCAAGAGAAGATGCCAATGGAAAAACATTTTGGCTTCCTTTGAATTTCTCTGTGACAAGTGCTTAAAGGAACCAGAGTTGACAGGATGATAAATTTCTAGTGCAGTTCTGAGGTTGAAAGTGCAAGTTGGCACATAGTGATCCCATTTCTTAATCGGTTCAAAATGGGCTTGGAAGGGGCACATTGTCTTGGTCTTTCATGTCTTCCACAGTGAAGATGTGTAGCACCAGGCTTAAATTTTGCCTCTGATTTTCTCAGGTGGCTGAAAAACTGACTATGATGCTGGCATGTTCACTCACCTGAAATCCAAATTATGTTCTCGTGAGATGTTTCGCAGGTTGCTATGAATGAACCGAGAGCTGGGGCACAGATCTGTTACAACCAGTAGCAAAACTGGAAGAAAAAGAATCTCTGGAGTGGCAGAGGACTAGAATTAGTGACAACCCTGGTGAGAACTGCTGCAGCTTTTCGGGACAGAGCACCTGCTGTTGGGTGGTAGTGTGGGAGGCGAAGCCAGCATAGGTTGGCTTGTGCTGTGCCAGACCCAGCTGCTCCCACGTTATGCCCTTAGCAGCAGTATTCTACGTGGAAGCTGCATGTGTGCGTGCTGATGGTTTTTGTTACTAGTCACCACCTGAACTAATGTGCACCAAAAGCAATGGAAATTCTCCTGTTGACTCCGACATTGTCGCGGAGGGTCCTGGGAGCTCACATGGGATAGAAGGTTATCTATCTCCTCTGATCATTGAAGAGACGCCAGCAAAGAAATAAAGGTTCATAGCTTCGTAATTTACAATAAAAAGTGATAATTGTGCTTATCTAATCTGCCACCCTGTACAAAGTAAACCTCAGGATTTCTTTAAAATCTCTGGTTGGATTTTGGCCTCACTCTCAATGAGCTGTTCGCTTTAAGCTCACTGTAAAGGTCTATTTAAAGTCCTGTTTCCAGTCAGAGTTTGTTAAGCCTCATCTTCAAACTGATTGCTTCTCTGGAACCTAAAATCTCCTTAGGAACACTTTATAGGTTCCTTTTCCACAAAGCTATTGACAAACTTTGCCCAGAATTCCCAAGACCTCAGAAGACCTCTATATTACACTTTGTTTTATTTTTGTGTTGATTGCAGGCTGTTTTCTTATACTTCTGTATATGAAGATACAAGCTCCCACACAAAGAAACCCACAGACCACAGTAACCTCTTGGATGGGGGAAAAAAAGGCTCCAGTTGTTATGTCCATTTTTGGAAAGTGCGTATGAACTACTCATAATCTTGAGTTCATCCAAAACTATTTTTGAAGTCCAGCTGTCAGCATTTTTGCCTCAGCAATATTTCTGCTCTGCACTGAAAATCACTAAACTAGAACATTGAGGCATTAATCTTCTGAAAAGAGGAGTCAAAAATGTTTATGTTGAGATGAATGCACTTTTAAAATAGGAATAAAGCTAGTGAGAGCTTATCTCCCACTCCAGGAAAAGAAGCCACAGATGCATTATATCCTTGATTTTCTTATCTCTCATAGTGAATGTGTTAGATGACAGGTTTGGGGTTTGGCCTTTTCTATATGTCGTTCTGCACATTTAATTCTTCTTTCAGCCATATGTTTATAAAATGTAGTATGACATCACGTAGACTACTGAGGACTAATATGAACAGAGTTGATCAAACTTTGCCGAGACAACTAGAAGAAAAAAGTGCATGTTTGCCACCAACTTTAGACCTCCAAAAAACTGTCTTCTGCCTTCAAGTTTTCTGCAATTCACTAACCCGCTCCAATTCTGGATCTCGCCCAACCTCTTGGGTGAGTTTCTTTTGCTCACTGTGGGTAACATGGACCCAGGACTCCTGTTACTGCTATAGGAAGGTCAGTTCTCTTCAGTGATCTGAACAGTGATTGTCTTGCAATGTTTTGTCACAGCTTGTGTTTTCAAATCCTCTTTGTTCCTGCAAGAGTCCTATACATTTTTAAGTAAGCCGTTCATAGCTGTTGTTTTACTATTCAGTGTTCAGAAGTCAGAGATATTAACAATAGAGGTTTTATAAATGGAGAACAGTCAAGAACTCTTTCACCCAAAATTTAAACTTTGCAAATAAAAAGCATAGGAAAATATAATGTGTTTTAGGAATTACTGAAAACTGTTGTAATAAATCTTTCATAGGTACTTCTTTTGAACCCTCTGCATATTTTACTGTAGTCAATGCCAACTGCTAAAAATTATTAGTAGTCTGTGAACAATCTTCTTTCAGGTAAGCCTGTATTACTCGTGTTTGTAATTCTTGTTAATTTTCTCACAAAATCTCTGAATTATGATGGTCAGATTCTTCAGCAGAAAGCTCCTAAATCCAGTTTTCAGATCTACTGCAGTACAAAGGGAAGTTCATAAATACTATGGACAGATCATTTTTCTGAAGTAATAGTATTTGCCTTTATTATTTTAGCTTGGTATTCTCCCTTGATGATAATGTGGGTATATCAAGAAAACATCAATAAACTTCAGGGAGTTGTAAGAGAGGTCTCCTCATCCCAACTGAACATGCTCTCACATTCGTTTCCTGATATGTTCTGATCTTGCACAGACAGAAGAACAGAAAAAAATCCAAGAATTAGTATCTTTTCTTAAAATATCTTTGGTTCTAAATATCAAAGATATTTTCTCGTTAAATAAGACTCATGTGCTGCAAACGCTGTTTCACAAAGACCCTGGAAAAGGTAGAAGTAGAGGATACATGTACATTCCTGTGCCCATCCTACAGTCACATCAGTCCTTTGCTGAAGAGTGATCCTAGGATAAAATAATGTAGTATCACTTCTTTATAGGAGCAGCATCAGAGGGAAATGGTAAGAATGACAAAAATCTAAGCTTATAGACCACTCTCCTGCTCACAGCATATAACATGCAATTCTAATAAAAATGAGGAAACACTTTATTCTGCCAGCATTCTGGTGTTGTAAGATCTGTCCAGCTAGCAAAAGAAGCTATGTAAGATCTCTTGGAAGAGATCAGGCTCATTATACAAGTTGTTATTCTGCTACTGTGACAGTTTTAAGCCACTCTTTTGGAAAGGCAAACCTACACAGAAAATGAACCAGTCTTGACCAACAACTTGATAAACCTACTGAGTACAGGAGGCTGCTTCTTACCATTTAAAATACTTTAATTCGAAGTGCTATAAAAAGACCAAGTCCAGAAATTAAGACAGAAAATCAAGTGGCATGAAAGAGTGATATTTGGGACTATGGTCTCAGTACCTTAGTATATGTGTAATACACACAGGATTACATTAAAATCCTCATCTTACTTCCTTCTATTTAGGTTAAATGCATCCATAGCACAGGATTAGGTGAACTCCAGTTGGTTTTCTATCCATATGAAGGATAAGCCAAAATAATTAGGCCTTTGAGAAGAGACTGGGGCCTTTCGTTTGGTTGCAAGTGGCCAAATATAACCTCTTTTTTTTTTCCTTCCCCAAAACTCAGTGCTCTGTAAAAGCTAATCAGCGTGATCTATTTGTTAGCAGCAGGAAGGAATGTAGTCCGTGCTATGGTAGGAAAGATGCACTGGCTTGTTCAGAAAATGAATGGGAATAGCTTTCAGAAAGCTTATCCATTGAATATATGTTACTCCTTCTGCAGGGACCTAGTGGAATTTATTATCCCCCAACACAGCAAGGCTTTCTTTTCACAAATGAGATTGAGACAAACTGGTCCTTGCTTATTCCAGCTGGACCTTTCAAGGCCAATTTATTGTTGCAAATGTTTTGCCATGGCATTGTAACCCGTAACTATAAATACGGATCTTTGGCAACATATTAGTTACTCAAAAAGGTGAACATTTAATAGTATTAATAATTATAATGTCACCAGCAGTGACATTCTGCAGTTCATGGACACAGCAAAGTGTTCTTTGCAGTGGGGACACCCAGGAACTTTACGTTACAAATAAGGAACTGGGAGCATGGAAAGGCGAAGAACTTGCAAAGAAAGGCGATAGAACTTCACTTGCCTTTATTTTCCCACCATTTCACCTTCCAGTTTTATTATTCTTTACGTGTTCTTATTCAATATTGACCAAAATAGCCAGGTCTGTGGTGCTTGAACGTTTTCATTCCTCTAAATCGCAGAGGTAATTAAAAGATAGGATATGGAGAGTTTTCTAACATATATTATTTGTCAGCGGTTTGGACTCAAGCCTGTGAAATTAGAAAGAGATCTTAATACATTGGGCACCTTCTCTTTTCTAATGTTCACAAAAGTATTTTTAACTCTGTTCTGCCAGGATTTTATCCACACATTTCACTGCCTAGTGCAGCTGTCATTAATTAATGCTTCATTCCCCCTACAGTACTCTAAAGGACAAGAGCTGTGGAACGTAATCCAGCCTAACAGCGACGTAAAATGCCTACATTATCACAAAACAGCCTTCTATTTTCCATTTATCAACAGCTGAATCCCGCAAGATGCTTACCAAAGGAAGTCAGATTCAATTGCTTCAGAAGACATTCAGGTCTCTAGTGACTAGCATCTGATTCCTTTTACAACCATCAAAATGCACTTAAAACATCAAAACAGACATTTCATTTTGCCTAGGATTTGAGTTAAGATAGATACATAAACCTTTTAAGTTCTGCAAGGCTACCTATATAAGCTGGGGAAATAAAAAGCAGCCACTAAAAGCTCTGATCTTTTTCTTTAAGGACAGAAGAAAAATATGCACCAAACAGATGGTTTTTTTCAAACTCATCTCCTTGTAAGCTGATGGTGAACTCGATCTCACTTCATTGAAACACCTAATCCTGGTCCTAATTAATCAGGAATGTCATGTGTTCTGCTGCTGAAATATTTGGTGCTAATTTGAGAAAATAATAAAACATTTAAAAGTTGTGAGCAATCTCAGCTCCTGAAAGCTAATGATAGCTCTTATTTTACCAGCGATTTCTGCTCAGCCTAACTGTGAGCGTAACTGAATTAAATGACTTCTTTATAATAGCACTAGCTATTCCTCCCTTTTTTCCCCCCCACAACTCCTTAAGGGCAACTCCAATGCACAAATACATCTCCTTTACTTGGAGTAATGGAACCTAGGCCAGGCTGAGTCCAGTACTACCCAGCACTTGGTTTTCTGGGCTATTTATAGAGATGATCTTTAAAGCAGCATTAATATGACCCATTTTAGAGTGACTGAGAATTTGGCCCAACTTCCGTGCCCCTCCCAGAGCTGTAGCTGTCAAGGTTTCGAGTAATGAAATCCAGTAGCATGAAATAGTAAATTTATTTTGCTTAGGCACACACACTCACGCACACGCAGTCATCATAATTTCCTATGACATTTAAGAGAAGAAAAACTCTCATACATAATACTCTAAAGGTTGAATATTTGGCTACCAATTTTTTCCAAAATAACTATTAAAGTTGTAATCGAAAGTGTTCCAGGCCACAGGGCTGGGTGGTTAAATTACACACTGAGGGGGAGATGGGCTGTGAACACTCAATGTGAGCTTTATTCTTTCCAAAAAATCTTTCATTAGGGAAAACCTAAGACAGGCAACTCAATTTTATAATAAGAAAGTGCCTTTTTTTTTCTATTGAGCTGACCATTTTGGAAACTCAAAGGGTTCCAAGCATACTATTAATTTTTTACAATGTCAGCATGCTTTTTATAAACTGTTGGGTTTGTTGTTTTTTTTTTTTTTATGAATTTTAACAGTCGTCCGTTTGGGAAATATACTCCAGAGGAAAGATTTTGCTTTCCCCGAAGTGGGGAACAGTATCATATTCAAGCCGTATGATCTATTTTTAAAAGTGCTATAAATATGGAACAAGCCCTTTCCAAACTGTTCACGTTATAAACAGTGCCTCGCAAGAGCTGTAGCAAGGGCTTCATTTGCTTTTGTTCTTCAAGGAAATTTCTTGCACAGATTTCCTCTGCAAGCGTTAGGGTGAAGGTTCAGCACTGCTTCATCTTTGTCGGGGCTGGGAGCGTGCTGGCACAGAAGGCCACAGGGGTGGACATATTTCCATCACCCTTGGGGCTACCGCCTGTCTAAGTGATCCAAAGACCACTGAAGCCAGCACGAGCCTGTCCAACAATGACGGTGAGCTTCCTTCGAACCACCTGAACAGGCGTACAATCGGACGCTCCAATCAGAGGCAATCAGATGCTCCAGCATGCAGTGAGATAGGAGGAACTGAGTCCCTTCGGACTGACTGCATTCGCTTGGCCCCGGTTTTGCAGTATCAAAGTTGCCCGCTGCAGAGCATCACCAGTATGGTCAAAACATGTTTATGAATTGTTTCCTTCCTCTTTTCTCTGAGTCATCTCAATCTGAAGAAAGACAGGGAGGATATTGTTCTGAATCTGTAACTTAGAAAGTTCATGCCTTTAAAATCTGGTCAGTTATAGCTGAAATTAAAACATGAGACCTGTTGCATCTTTCAAAAATCACTGCATCTTGCAAGAAGTGTTTTCCCCATCTCATCCATACAACATTCTATACTTTCAACCTTGAATGTTTCAAAGACAGCATTTTAATGCTGTGTTACAAATAAGTTACAGCTATTTAAGTCGGGCTGATGGCATCCAGAGGTCTTAGAGGCAGATACACCTGCCCTTTCCACACTGCCCCCACCACCTCCAAAACAGAATAAAACACATTTCCAGAGCAAGTATTTGCAGCACAAATAGCATGAGCTGCAGAGAGCGTGTCCCGCAGGAAGGACCTCCTCAGGCATGGTGGGGTCCTGATGTTGGTGAGCAGTGCAGCTCTGCCAGGTTGCCTCCAAGAACTGCTGGGTTTTAGACCACCTTTTCACATGTTCTCTTGCCCTGTTTTGACAAGGAGGTGAGGCCTTGTCTTTGAAACAGAACTTCTTTCCAGAAAACACCTATTTATTTATTTATTTGTTTGTTTGTTCATTTATTTTAGAGGTGGCATATAAAAGACACAACCTGGCAAAGGGTGGAAGAGAATTCAGTAGCTCTCCAGAGAAATCAGTTACAGGTCTGGGATTTTTCTCTAGCAACCCGAAGGAATTAATCTCCTCCTTTCACATAAACAAGCCTTATGTGGAGCCTAGGTAATAAAATAATTACAACCACACTTCACATACACATTACCATCTGCCCTTTTCTGTTCCGACAGCAGTTCTTCCTCAGGCTTGTGTGAGAAGGAAAGAAACGGTTAGCAGAGAACAAAAACATATCAGTAAAGAATAATGTGTGTTTCCTTATTAGAAGGCTTAGGTCCTCTCCTCCCTCCTTCTTCCAGTATGTACAGAACTATAAAACACAGAAATGTTCACAGGATATTAAGTATTAAAGCGCTGATGTCAGCAAGCCAACAAAAATGCAGAGGACAATATACAGACGTGTTACTGGGGCTACCACTGTAAAGTACTCACTTTATGATGAATTTTAAAACTAACCAAAAAGAACTGGAAATACAGGAAACACATAAATTGCTGGATTAACTAAATCACATTAGTCCCGTACATTCTGCCCCATCAGAAACAATCTCAGAGAGCCATCAGATGGAAACACAGCTGAGTCCTGACATATTTACAATAAGAACCTACACCCTTCATGTTTTGGTATTCTTCTTCATCACCTTGCTAACAACTTCTATTTTCCTAATGTTCACCAAGCCCAGACAGGCATGAAAACAATAAACCAGTAACATATATAATATGTAAACAGTTATTTAATCACTAATCTTCAGACTCTCAAATTTCTTTAAGGTTAATGTACCAGCTACAATTTTCCCTTGTTCCTAAGGAAATAGTAAAATCTCTCTTTGCCTTTGACGTCAATAACTTGTTTACTATTAATCTAAAGTTTGCATGATGTCACAGATACTGCATTGACATTGACAGGCATGTCACCAGTAATTGTCACTAAGGAGTTTGTGTTAGTTTATGTACGTGGATGGTGTGTTTGAACATGTGAGACAGAGACAGAAAATATGTGTGCAGCCTTTTCAGAGCAAGCAAATCGGGATTCCTGGCATTTGTAATCCCTAAAATGTGCTCTGTGCACAAGGAGTGACCTGTGGGCAAATTGATGTAGAAACAGCGCATTCCTCACTCTATCCTAGAAAAATCCTGCCAAAAACCTTAGTAAATGGTGCAGAACTTTTTTTCAATTGGGCCCCAAGGAGTCACAAGTAAGAACAGGAGACAAAGGAAGGTAGAAAACATCTATGCACTGCATGTTCAAAAGTGCATTTAAAAAAAATAAAAAAGGAAGGGGGGTGGCGGGAGAGAGGTTTACAGTGTGGTCATTTCATCCCTTGAGTGCCATTAAATGTTCCAGGCTGTCTGTATCTGGGACCCTGCCAGGTGTTTCATGTCCTTTCCACGGTGTTGCTGAACATTCCTACTAACGGCCAGATTCTCTTAGCCCCAAACCTGCTGACTCTTCCAGGTAAGAAATAACATTCAAGAAAGTGTTAGTGATGTGGGCTGAGTAGAAGAGCTGCAACACAGGACCTGTGCAGAAAGGGTTCCCCTCTCTGCTCAGCACTGAGGTAGTCAAAGCTTTTGGTCCCTGTGGAAATTGAGTGTTCTGTTCCTCAGATGCAACAGTCCATTTTTAATATTGCCACCCGAAGGAAGACCATCTGGAGAACAAACAAGTGGGGTCACAAGTGGGGAAGGTTGCAAGATCAGGTCCTGCTGCACTGCACACACATCCTCAGGATTCTTTCTCTTTCTTACATGCGGTTTTGTATGAAGCGCTTTATGTCTTAGACTTGGCATAGTGGTTAAGAAGTCTTCCTCACCTTGAAGGTCTAATGGAAAAAACATAATCTATAAAGCTACAAAACTGGGCATTGACCTGGATCGGGACTGCCTCAAATATAGCTTTGTATTCGAACTCCTTGGGTTCCTGTTCACTTATCATAATTTCTCTTGATTTTTCTTTAATGTGGGGAAAGCACATCACAGGCACTCTGCAGGGCAAAGGCAAGTGCTGGTCTCTCATAAGGAAGAGTTAAACAGGACAACTGCAGAACCATCCCAGACCCACTTCTGCAAGGTACGTTTCAACACATGTTGTGATGGTTTTGCTGCTTCCCCGGAACAGCTCGACACAGTTCACTACACGACCTCCCTCCATACAAATTGCTTAACGTTTCCTGATGAGCCATCTTTTCTCCGTGCTTTAACTGTCTTCCAGGGATGGCTCTCTTGTGCGTACCTCCTTTGACTATAGTGGCATGAGTATTAAATTTACCCTTAATGCTACTACTGTAACAAATGGGGCATGAGACTGACATCTTCTGGATATCCACACATGTAAACCTCCCACTTTTCATTGTCACTCTGTTGGTCATATTTGCCTAAGAAAGTGCTTGCTCCAAATTCCTGTCTCTAACCGAGGGTTGTCCACAGAGGGAAAGAATTGGAGTCTTTGTTTTTAATTGCAAATACATACCGTGCTTTCAAATTGTTTTCCTTACTTGGTAATAGCTTTCACTGTTTAGGTCGTTTCCTTGCTTCCCCTTTCCTCAGCAGGAGACAATCTTAGCCCCCAAGAAACTAAAGACCTTTTGTGTTTATCTTGAATATCTAGTTCTTTGCAGCAGTTGCTCTTTTCCCATATAATAAGTCTGTATTTCAAGGATAATCTCTTGGAAGAGACATGGAGTGAATGACAAAGAAATATGCAGGCAAGAAGAGAGCATGATGCATATGCTGCCCAAACACTCCCTCACCTCCTCCAGCCCCCTCAAAAGCAAACCCTCCACTAAACCCCAAAGCTCGACATAAAACATATGTGAAAGCAATAACTTGCTCTGGAGAATCAATGTCTTTACGCTACCCTTTAGAATATTTCAGATAAATCAGTCAAACAAATAATGGAAATCTAAATTAAACCAGTTGGACAGAGCCTAGAAGCCCAGTGTTCCTGGAAGTGCTGAAACAACTTTTCCTATCAGCCAGAAAAAGATAAAAAATTTAAAAAGCCGAATCTAATAGGGGCAGTGGGGCATCCTGATTTACAGAACATAGCTGTTTTAAAAATACTTTCCAAACGGACTTTTATTTTTAAAGCATTGCTGACGTTTCAATTAGGCACATATTTGGCCGAAGGAATTGCCCTACCGACATTCAGGAGCCAAAAAGAGAAGTAACATTTCAGTAGCCAATTAGAGCAGTGTGACATGGCCCCACAGCAGCGTAGGCAGGTCTACGTTGCTGCTAAAGCAAACACAGGCTTCTGCCCCACCTCCATCCATCCTTATTCACAGTTATACCTGTAATTATCCTGTAGCGCTTGGTGATGCCGTGTACATCACCCCTTCAAGTGGCACATCTGCTGCTTCTGAGTTTCCTCTAAAGACCCTGAGAGATGAGTTATGTAGTGCCCTTGGAAGTAACTCTGTCTCCAGTCGCTTTTTGCTAATGTATAAAGTAAGAAATTGAAACAAAACAAAGCAAAAAACCCCCCAAGGGTCCACAGTGCCCTGTGTGTGGTGACCCCACACAGATGCCGGCAAATGCAAACAAATTAAACGTGCTCATTAAGACATGTTAACACTCCATGATGCTGTGTGGAGTTGTATGACTTAACATGTGAAGTCTCCAGCAGCAGGATTTCCACTTGGAGGAAACATAAAAAGAAGTTAAAAGGTAAGAAAAAAGTAGTTATATTTGTATTCAGGTTGCAGTAGTATTTGAAAATACAGACTTTAATGAGACAGTTTAGAGTTAATCTGCTGGCAGAACTGTTGCCATCATTCCCCAAGAAATTTGGAAAGCCAAGGGTGGTCTTCTTGCTAAATCACAGGATTGTGAATCAAGTTCTTGTTTCCAGAACATGCCAAAACTTCCTCCTAATCCTCAGCAAGTGCTTTACCCTTACAGCTCCCTTAAACTTCCAGGTTTCGCAGAGATAAAATACCTTCCCCATTTTAGCCCAGCCTGTCCTTACTCTCTTCCACGAGGGATTCTGACTGTCGATGAGCCGTGCTGGCAAGTGAGCTTTGAGGTCTAACGCTGAAATGTCCCAGCGGGAAGTGCAGATAATGAGTAATACTGGGGGGAGTCAGCTGAACACCGTTTCTTTTTCTGAGGCTTTCTGTAGCCTGATGGTCCCATTCTGCAACACTTCAGTGAGAACTTCACCTACACCAGGACCTCTCGATCGGCTCAAATGCAGCTCGCCTTTGTTAAACGCTGAGCACCACTGGTGTAAATCTATACAGTATAAAATCAGGGGAATACAACGAGGCTTAAGAAATATACCAAAAAGAAAAGGTTTCTTGTGTTAGAAAATGTGTATTAGCTAAACTTTACATTTGAAATGCTGATCTCCTGTGAACCCAGAATATATTTTCCGTATGTCCGTGTGTTGGAAGTTTCATAAAACGCTGAGCGTGTATATTTAAAATAGCTCTGACAATGTATAAAAAAGCTCTAAAATATTATGACATGGTCAATTTTCATGCTTTTTAAAGTCCGTGACATGACACATTGTATTTTATGCGTGGAAATATACCTCATAAATATTGGCCAATGTCATAATATTTTTAATGTTTTATATGTTGTCAAATCTGCTTTAAACACAGTATGTGTGCTATGCATTTACTGAAACATAACTCAGAGAGATGCAGGAAATCAACTATATTCTTTTTCCATGTGGGTTTATTATATGTTTTATGGTTTTCTTGCTCCTTATAGTACAAAGCTCTTTTTTCCTTCTTTCTCTTTCCTTATTTCTTTCTTGCTTACTTGTTCGCTTGGTTTCTTTTTCTTGCTTCCTTGCTTTTGCTCACTTTCTTTTGTTTTCTTGCTTGCTTTTTTGCTGGCTTTTTTCTCCACTTCTCTTGAACAAGGTAAATGTCATTTGGAACAAACTTACTAGTTTTTTATTGCTCACTTTTCTCTTAGCTCTGCCTCTGACCCAAGTAACTCCAAGTCATGGACAGGTATTATTTTGTTAACCTTGTCTAACCACTGGGAGTGAGGTGTTCATACACCCACTTGAAAACCGAGGAAATAGCTCCCTCTCCTAAAGCTCCTGCAGTGCCAGAGCTCCAACCTTCTCAGCACAGCCACGAGGCCGCCGTTTTGCTGCAGCACATTCGGACAAGCCCTGGGACATCACAAGTACAAGAGGAGCAGCTGAAATCATACAAGGCCAGAAAACACTTTTCTTTGTGAGTCAATATCATTGCAAGGCAATGAAACCCTGCAAGGCACGGTAGAAGTTCAGCACCTCAAAGACATTGTGGCCCCAGAGTGATGGTTGCTACCTCCCTGGATTCCAAGAGGCCTGGACAGTTGTGGTGTGGTCTGGCCAGATGTGTCCCAGCCTCTTGCAGATGAGTACCCCTGCCATTGGTGGGCACTACACAGCATCCAAACACAGTGCCCGTGTTTCCCTGTGGACCAGACCCTTCACCCATTTCAGTGCCCCAGGCGTGACTCAACACTCACCCACCTCTCCGTAGCACAATCATCTCCCACATCCAGAGGCAAAATAATAATGAAGAGTGGAAGAGTTTGATCACCATGTAATGCTATGGCAGATACTCGTGAGAAAGGTACCACAAAAGACACACTTTCGTACAGACGTGAAGTGAAACCCTGGTCCCACTGGGGTAGATAGGAAAACCCTGAGTTCAAAAGGCAAAAGGCTTAACCTCCAGCCTTCTTGCTTATCAGCGATGACCATGAGTTTGTATTGCTGACACCTTTATAAAAAATGACTGGCTATGACAAGAGGGAGCAACAGGCAGGTCACACAGATGTCTTTTTAAAAAGGTTTTAATAGAAAAGCTGTATTTATGTAATTAATGATGTTCCTAGGGTGAAAGGGAGTGGTACAGTAGCTGACCAAAAAAAAAAAAAAAAAAAAAAAAAAAAAAAAAAAAACCCCCCCCACCCCCCCCAAAAAAAAACTGGGGGGAAAGGGGTGTGTACAAGGAGGCACCAAAAAAAAAAAAAAAAAAAAAAAATCAAGCAGCCAAAAGAGAATAAGAACTCAAAATATTTGAAAATGTTGTTACATGGGTTTTATTTTATTTTTTCAGGTTTTTCCCTTTCCTTTTTTTATTCTTCCTCCATTTTCCCTTTAGAAATGGAAGGGAAGCTTAATTAAAACAAGTTGTTCTGCAAGCAGCAGAGCTAATGAAACCTTGTTTCCTGTGGGGTTTCGTCCGATATCCCCTGCTGTGATAACCTCAGCTCCATTCTCATATCCTCTATGGCTGCCCTTGCAGTTCCCAAAAACAAGCACTCCAATTCCCACACTCCCTGCAGTTCCCCACCATGTTCTTCAAATCCACTCTACACATGTGCGACCGTGTCCTCTGTTCCTTCCTAAACCGCTGGCTTTGTCAGAGGTTGTAGCAGCTTCATTATCCTTGTGACTGGCAACAAGCCAGATTGCTCATGCGTCTTTAAAGCTGGTAGTTAATCCTCACTCCAGTATCTCGCATTAAACTTAGTGTGGTCTTATACTGCAACGATCCCGGGGTTTGGGGAATAAATATAAATGAACCAAACTGTGTTCTGCAACCTTAGTTAGACGTGCAAGAGAAACCTGAGAAACAACTCATGTGAATGAAAATATAGCCAGTACATTCCAGAATACCACTCCATGAGGGTTCACATCTATACATTAAATATTTTACTGTGGAAAGACGTTGCGACTGCATTGGCACACACAGCCCAGCTTATGATCCGGGCCTTGGGCTTGCTGTACAAATTACTACTGGACTCCCTGACAGGGTAAGGAAACCTGGAAACCAAAGCCTGTGAATCCAGTAGGGTGCTGCATCAGCATATATTTCAAAAAGAAAAGTGTTTGTGTCTGCAGAAGCAATAATCCAGAGATGAAAAGCCCCTGTACTCTGTGCCTGAATGGCATTTAGTACAGCGAGACCCCAGGGAGCACTGAGATACGGACCAGCTCACGTGCTCCTGTGTCCTGGTGAAGGTGGATCAGGTCCACGTTCATTTAAAAGATGCTGCCGGGATGCCTGGGTCAAATCCAACACACTGCCTCTTCCCTTGTTTTTTTTTTATGAAGTACATATGGCTGTGCAGCTTTGACCCACCCCCATCAGGATGTTTTTTCCTCAGAAATGACAGGCGATATCATGCGTTCCAGCTTCAAACAGCCAGCATAGCGTGTGAGCCTGAGTGCAGATGCTCAGCCCTTTCTTAAAAACCAGCCCTTTTCAAGTGCTTCTCCTCAGTCATCCAAAAACCAAAGTCACTGGCAGGCATTAGTCACTTAAGCACTCTGGATGTGAAGGAGGATGCCTGAGCAGGATCAGCCTTAACATCTGAATGTGGCCACACAGCATTTTGCAAGTCAGCGCAGGCAGGATCCGCAAATGCTCTGAGCAGATGCGAGCTCTTCCTCTCTGCCAGCGTTTGAAGGCAACCCAGACCCTGCAAATCCCATTGGTACGGCGCCTGCAGGCCCTGCAGACAGGCAGCGGACATGGAGGTGAGCTGAGATTGCACTGATGAGCTTTCTTAGTGCTCAGAAACACAGTCAGGACAAGCTCACCACTTTCTGCAAAAGCCCTCATAGCTGTCCCACACGAAATAACCTTCTCCAAGCATAACTGAGCTCCTTCCACCACTAAGCAGAGGGCCAGTGCAGGGACCCTGAGGAGAGCTGCTGCCAAAATGGATCTACGGAGTACTGCCCCGCCTTAACCGACCTTACACAAGTATATCAGCCAGTGGGTCGTT
>NW_010433079.1:147607-150458 GCF_000710305.1 Buceros rhinoceros silvestris
TCAGCAGGTTCCTGCTAGGGAGTAAAGCTCAGCTCCATCTTCATGGTGTAAACATGCTGTAGAGAGCATTACAAGTTCTGTCTCACTGTGACGCCCTTGGATTCCCGCATTTCTGCTCTAGCTGGTGAATCCCAGCACCTGCAGAGCTTTGTGGCTAACTCCTGGTTAGCCAGCTAACATTACTCCCCTTCTAAAGGAGGTAAGAAAAACCTATTTAAAAGATGAAAAAATTAAGAGACTAATGCAATGGAGGCAATCAAATTAAAATACAGGTCCTTACTGCTCACCTTCTTTACATCAATTTACTTTACTCCACTTCTTGCTTTTAAGCTATCTTTTCCTGAGCCAAAACTTACTTCAGTTAAGCTAGAAAAACAAAGCATGCATAAGAGCAGATTTGTTAATGCTTTACCCTCTTATTTCAGGAGCACATTCTTATAGTGCGGAACAGTAAGTCCCTGGATAGGAGAAAGAAAAAGATGGGGAGCAGTTTTATTCTGGGAGGTCATCTTGGGAAAACGGAATAAGAAAGGGAAGAAAAGAATCTACATATTTAAGAATTACTAACCTGAGTATAATCACTTGATGTACAGAGATGTTAAAATAGCAGGGCAGATGGCTCTTGCTGAAAACAGCAAACTGAGAACATGAAGCAAAATTAATGCCATCAACCAACAGCTTGAGTGAATTCTGCAAATACTTGTGGGATCTCCTGCAATGCTTATCACTCAGCATTAAGCCATCCCAGGCAAGTGCCCAGAAATCCTTGGGGGCAGGAAGTAAAATGTTTTTGAATTTTTTTTCAGGAGGAACTCTGTGATTAGCCTTGCTAGGAAGTTACTTCTTTTTCTTTAGTGAAAGGCAAGATTTTCATGATGTTTCTAAGTCAAGATCCTTGGCTCGGAAATTTTCTATCTCATAGGTTAGTTGAAGACACTTGGATCTGAAACACAATTCTATTTTCAAGAAGTTCCAGCTAAAAATGGACCACTTACACCCATGGAGAATGTTTCATTGTTCTCTAATAAAATCTGTGGGCAGATAGCTGTGAACCAAGTACAGTACAATAGTTTTTTTAAAGGATGAGGTCTCCCAGTGTAGCAGCTTGCTGTGCAATAGAGACAGACAACATGAAGACAGACAACATCTGTTGCCTCTGTTATGCAGCCAGGAGAGGAAGGAGGGAAACAGTCTACCATTATGTCAGTCATTTCAGTCTGGCTGTGACCAGAGCCTCGGAGGGGCACCTTGCTCTGCACAGAATAAATACACCACTCGTGACAGAACCGAGAGGAAAACAGAGGAAAACCACAGAACGCGGATAATTGCACTTGACAAGAGAGGAACTGCAAGCAACCGGAATGCCCGGTTCAGAGGTCTGGTTCCTCCATGCTCTCCCCAGGTACTTTGAGAAAGCCGGAACAATTACAGCTGCAGTGAGAGTGAGAGTGCAGGGAAAGGGGCAAGAGAGGGACTGCCAAAAATAACCCTCCGTAAGCTGCAGAAGCCGTGATTGAGAAAACAGAGTCAGGGCTCTGCACATATGCCACATGTATGAATCTCAAACAGAGCAGTGAGTGTTGACTTCAAACTGCAGAGGTTTTTGTGGAGGGGGAGAAATCCCACTACCTTTGAGTTCTGGTATAACTATACGTCCACTTGCCACATCTTATATCTTCCTGTAATTGCATCCCACTGAGCCATGCCCGTACTGCATATGTACTTCCCAGCCTGCCCATATGCTTCTTAAGTGGTGAGCTCATCTAAATCACCCCTCTCATTTCCCTCCTACAGAAACTATTCATGGCCAGTCTATTTCTATTCTGACCAGATCGTTGATGCTCCACAGGACTTTGTGGAGCCAACCCTACCGAGATAATTATCAGATTTAGAACTGGTTAAGAAAAGCTCTTCCCAAAAATATTTATTTGGTTAAAAGAATCCAAGAGATTCTCAAATGCTTGTGAGCAGCAGGTGATTGTTTTTGCCAGCATGTGACCTCAGTTCTTACGACATCTTTTTATATAGCTGTAAGACACTAGCCACATTGAGTTCTCTGAGGCCATGCTAGGTTCAGTCCATATCAAGCTGACAAGAGCTGACAAGCAGACATGAAGGTGAACTCAAGATGTCCTAAAAGTCATGTACAAGTTCATTCATGTCTAGAAGTACTCAATACAAGCAGCTGGGGAACAAATAGTTGAAGTTGCTTATGGCTAAAATTCCAAGAACTCCATTTCCACTACAAAAGCCAGATTCTCAAAACATTTTTAAGTCTTTAAATAATTTTCATACTACCTAAATACTCTAAATACTTTCATATTATCTCAACCGAAGTGGCTGAGCTCACTTGTCAGTGTAGCCATTCATTTAAATATCCAAAGAGGTGCAAGGTCCTTAAAAGTCACAGCTAAAATGTGCTCGATCAGAAGAGCACTTGAGGATTGTGTGTGAAAAGGTGAAAGAGGCTCAGGTCCTTCAAATACAACATGTTCAGAGGGGATCAAAGAAATCATTCCAAGCCTCTCTAATTCAAAGCAGTATGAGTCCTGTGTGCAGGATTTTCCCACACGTTCATTTCTAGTGGAGAACATCAGCATTTCCTCTGGATGTGTGAAAGTAGGTTTAGTTGACATTGTCAAAATTTTGATGGCAAGCATGAATTTTAATGAGGGTGGGTTAGAATAGCAAGTCTTTACCCACTCCACCCAAACCTGCTTCAGGAGCCTATGCTGTACTTGAGTCTGAGCTACACGGATAAAGGTATCTACCAAAAGCAGGAGTAAGTGCAACAAAAGGCTTAGCTGCTGCAAACCCTTCATTCTAGCCACAGGAATAGGAGAGCATTCCT
>NW_010433079.1:150523-166274 GCF_000710305.1 Buceros rhinoceros silvestris
CCCTTTCATTTTAGCCACAGGAATAGGAGAGCATGCCTGCCTCCAGAGTGGGAAAGAAAGTGTGACTGTGACCAGGCAGGGGATAAGAGACCTGAGTTCTTGTCCTCATATGGCACCTGCCATCACATGAGCTGGAACAGAGTGGGACCATCCCCTTCCTTGCAGAGCAGAAAGGAGAAAGAGATAATCAGATCTGCCACTGTACAGTGCTGTGGGTGGGGAAGATAACTGATAGTATCTAATTTAATTGTTTAAAATGGGGTGATAGGCAGGTTTTTAAAAGATGTCTGTTCTAAAAGAGTGAACCGTGTTGTTTGGAGTGGCCCAATGGGACATAGCTATGAACTATGGAACAAAAGCACAGGAAGGAAAATTCAAGATAACTGTCAAGGAAAACTTCCTAATGGTGTGATATACGGCCTAATATCGTGGAATAATCCTCTAAGAGAAGAGGTGGAAGCCCAGATGAACGAGTAATTTTAAAATTAGACTGTAGGAAACAATTCACCGTTGGCAAGGGGGATGGACAAGGCGACCTCATCAGCCTTTTCCATCTCAGATTTCTATGGTTCTGAGGACAGAGAACAAAAAGCCACTGCACAGAATCAATCCCAGAGAGAGTTGCAATGGGATAAATAGGATTGACTTTTAAAAGGTGTAGATTGCAAAAGAGACTGCGAATGAGGAAAAGTGGATGTGAGGAGAGATGAAGTCATTGATATGTTTAGACTGTCAGCTCAGAGGCAATGATAGGCAAGGTCCTGCATAAGGAATAGAAAAATGGAACAGACCCGCTTCAAAGAGGGAAAAGACCGCAGTGCGTGAAGCAGGGAGGCTGGGCAATTTTACACGGAATACCTTTTCACTTCGCAGGTCCTGGGTACTCGTACTCGTTAAGAGCCATCAAGTGTCAGGGGAAAGCCATTTTTAATACTAAAGGATTATGTGAGAATGTAAGAATGACACCCAGGTACTTGGAAAGACAGTCATATGGGTATTACTCTTTTGCTTCACAACCACACAAGTCTGCTGGTCTCACCAGCGTTTGCCACAAAGGAAGTCTCTACTCATCTGGCTGGAGTTCTCAGGGTGCATGGATTTGTCTGACGCACCCTGAGACATGTGGACGTGTGCACACTGTCCACAGGTGCCAGTGCCATCATGGACTGTTTTCTCAGCCAGTATCGAGCAATTACATGCATATGGTTTTCCTTTGGCTCATACCATACATGAACCTGGTTCTTTAGTACTTACTGGAGAACTAAGCACTGCAAGAAGGACTAAATTCAGAATTCAGCTTGATCCAGCACAGGTAACTCTCTAACTACATCATTATTTTCTATTGGGAAGCTGAAAACAGACATCGGCTTTATAACCTGTAAGGTTGTTCAAATCGTGATGTGGAACAGAAAATATGATGTATTTTGGCCATTTTGGGAAGGGTTGGGAGTCTTCTGTCCCTGATATTTGCAAGTGGATTTATAGTTTATAATTACTCAATCACATTTTCAGGCAGCTCCCAAACCTTATTTGTGATTTGTGGCTTATGGCAGATCCTGATGGATCTGGGCAGATCGGATGCCCGGAACTTCTTAAGCAGTGGCATAGCAGATGGCATGTCACAGACCGCACTGTGCAAAGCTCCTGAAAATTCCAAAATGCACAGGTGTTTCCATGAAAACATAGTAAACTTTGGAGTATTTGTAGAAAACAAATATCGAGGGCCTCCCCGTAACTAACGCACACGAAGAAGCTAATCAAATGTGAATCATTTACACATCAACCAATTTCTTCAACTGGTTTCAAGGCATAAGAAACAGAAGCAGCTAATAGCCTAAAAATGTTATGTTATTCAGTTAAGAACTTAGGAAACACATTAGAAATTTTCTAATAGCACTTACATATAATTTCTGTAGTATTAGATGTCCTGGAAGAACATAGTTGCTAAGGCACCTGTTTAAACTGTAATAAAAAAAAGTCATTGTTCTCTATATAGTGAAGGGTCCAATGGTTTTTTAGGCAACATGCTAAAAACATATGAGAAATTTTTCTAATATGGGAAACCTTTTCCCCGAACTCCCTATTATCCAAGATAGTAGATAGGAAGTCAGTTCACAGAAAAAGCATGGGAAGGAAATCTAATTCAGTGATAATGCCTTTACTGTATTTATTTTGTGTTTTTCCTTAGGAGTACCCAGATCAACTTAAGTTCTATCAACTTAAACGCCATTGAAAGCAGGAGGTTCAAGACGAAAGGCATACAGCAATGGGCCTGAGAATATGACCAGTAGTTACTGCACTGTACCACCACTAACACTTCATAAACAAGTTACTACAGATAAATTTGACATAAAAGAGCAAATCTATCTCCCCAATCTCTTGCTAGAAGTGCTGAACAGTTGCTGAAAACTGGAGCCAAGTCCCAATTAGTAGCAGTTTCAGATACTCATTCCCAAAGGAAAACCAGGAAGGACAGCTTATTTAAAGCATAGATTATGAAATACTGTCTTACACACAGAAACATAATAATTTCTGTGCTCTAATATATCCCAGAATATGTAATTTGCGCAATATAATCTTTTCTGTCATACATTTCAGTATAATCCTTAAACAGCATTATACTGCAAATCCACCTACTACTAATTAGCTAAGACGGGATTTACTCATCCCTAAGCCACTGAGTCTCATATATTATCACGTTCTTATTTGTTATCTTCGGTTTTGCTGATTGTCACTATGAACATTCTTTATTTAGTACCACAAATGACGATAAAAGCTGCATGGCGTTTTATAGTAAAGTCATATAAAGTCGCTTCAGGCACTTTCTGACATAACCACTGAAACATTATTTTATAATCTTTCCCTCCAATAAGTAACATCATTTTGAGAGCACTTAGATGAGGGAAGATTGCTGCCATTAGCAAAGTTTGTTCTTTAAAATGCCTTCTAAAAGGATATGTAATAAAGCATGGTGTCAGCAGGCAGAAATTTGGACAGGGGAGTCACAAGGGGACACAGAAAATATGTATGATATCGTAGAACATTGAAATGACTAAGGGACAAATAAAAAGGCATAGTATAGAAGAGCAAAACCAAGAGAGAGATCTGAGAAATGTGTAAGAAATGGACATAGTTGAACAGTGACTGGAGTTCAAAGAACTTTCTGCTGAGTTTTATATATTATTTCATAAAAACGTGTATGTTTTTCTTACATGGTATTTTTGGAAAAAATCAGCAATATCATAATGAGCCATCTTGAAATACTTCCTAGGTGACTATAGGAATAAATTAATTTCACTGTTAAGTGACCCTAGCAAAATGAAGCTTGATTCATTCCCAAAAGTCCTTTGAGCTCTGATTTTGTAGAGTCTTTTCTCTCTCTTAAACCAATCACCTCTAGTATGATGAGCCACCGGAATAAAGATGCTTGCTGAAATAAGTATGTTTTTCCTGAACTGAGATTTTTCTAGTATGAAGCAAGGCAAGGTCACAATGTCACTGTGTAATTATTCAGCCCTTAAGCTGCCTGTTACAGTTCAGCGTAGTTACTGCCAGAGGGAATAACTTCAGCGGTCTGAACCTGATGTCCCAACAGACATCCTGGAACCGTAAGGTTTGAATATTGGCAGAGCAGAGCACCTTCTTCATCCTTCTGTGATAGCCATGTTTTACTACTAGGCAATTTATTGAAATTTAAATCCCCTGTGCCCTGAAAAACCCAGAGTTCGTGTGAAAATTAAAACCCCCACGCTGCTTTCCATGAGTCCATGAGCCTGTCCCAGCATCATGGGCCAAAGATTACCATTCAACCACTGCTGGATTTTATGCTGTTCATTTTCTGTCATCTACTGCAGGGATGGCTGTGTGTCAGCAACATCCTACTGTGAAACTTAGAGCGCTGTGGGAGCCTTTGTGATGAAAACTGCTAGACTGAAGTAAATCATAATTATCATTAACACATACGTGCGCTACTTCAAATGCGTTCTGTCCAGACCACAGTTAGATCTGCTAAAGACTGATCAGTTGACTTACAATTTGTAATCCTGTTCTCAGCTCACTCTGCAGTGCTTGGGGATTGTTTGGTACCTCATGCATTTAATGCTCAAGCCCTGTGGTGATACTGCCTGTTATCATGACTTAACACTGATTAATACTCTGCTGTTCCTGGCAATACCAGCTATTAGCGGAAAGAGAAAAAGATTAAAGGATAGCTGAGGCTTTCCTTGCTAATTTTTGTGTCACTATGTAATGAATTCTGTTGGTAAACATTCTTACATATTTTATATACTTTTAAAAAACCTTTCTGGTTGGAAGTACATTTCGGCGCAGTGAGGATATCTTCTATGCACACATACATCAAACGATCTGTATAGATGAGATTGCAGAAAAATATGGAGAACATGTGCATATACTTGTGTGTACGCGTGCATATGCCCATAATGCATTCATATCAAACGTAACCATGAATGCGCTCCAAGTGCTTCGCAGGCTATACGTTCATGGGTCAGTACAAGCAGTGCTGAAACACTCTCTTGGGTGCAAAGCAGTCGACATTCTGCACCAGCAGCACTACACAGCTGTGTTTGCGGAAGGGGAAGTGAAGCCTTCCAAATTAAACTGTTGTAAAATTTAGATAGGCAAAATTCAACTACCAGAGCTGGACTTGGCTGGCATTCTGAGACCTTAATCCTTACTCTTGCAAAAGGTCCTGTGTGACCTCTACAACCACAAGTGGTGTGTATCTGGTTTCATATCTCATTCAGGAGACAGTAATGTCTGCACCCCAGCAGAGGCTTTCACCTTGCACAGCACTGCTCTGCCCCAAGAACTTTAATTAAACACTTTCCTATTCTTGACCGTTTCTTCTAACTCGGAGGCTGTGGGTTTGGTGTACATACCTCTAGTCTATACACCAGCCTCCTCACTTGTTATCCCTGAAGGTTTCACTTAAGAAACCATTCTGTTCTTAACAGAAAGCGTGAAACAGCAGATTCTGGAACACTTCCAAATTAGCTGTAAAAGGACATACCCAAAACTGCAGTACAACTATTATCAGGGTAGCTACGTCTTCTGAAACTGATACGTGCAAGCTCTGTGTTGTTTCAAAGAAAAGGAAGACGGCATGGAAGACTGGATGACACAGAGTGGATGAACCAGTCTAGTAACGCTGGGAAGAGCTTGAGAGAGGCGGGAAGAAGTGAACTTGCACCCTGGAGCAAAACACTCATCAGGGCACCCAAAAGACCTCAGATGAATCTGTGTCAGAACAGGTGGACTGTGCCAAGCAAAGTTACCATGGAAGTAGGGTGATCCAGACTAATGTTTTTATGGACTGTAAAATATAGACATAAACTTGAGTCCTCATCACTCTGCATAAAAACGACCTCAGTCACAATTGCACGTGTCCAGAGAAAAGCCATTGGACTTTTACAGTTCCTAAAACATCCAAAGCCCTCATGCTGCTGAGTGTGACACTCCTGCCCACCAGCACAAGGAGTTTCTAAGTTTCCTAGCAGTCTTAGGAATAAAATAGAAAGCAATATTTTAGTATAGTCTGCCTTTATTGTATTCCTGGAAAGCTCTTGGCCAATAGCATTTTCCAGTACCTAAGCACAACCCAATAAGAATGAAACATTATGGTTAATAGAATGAGCCTGGCTCTCGTTATTGGAGGTCTGCATTCATTTCTCAGCTCTACCACTAATACTAAGTGTATTTGGGCAATACAATATCACAGTTGTGTTGAAGTCAAGAGACAAAATTTCTCTCTTTATTCCATGCTACTTTCCTGCTTTTTACATAAGTCTGCCACCTGGACTGTGATCTCCAGGGACAGAAAGAGCATTTTTTTCTGTGCTTGTGCAGTGCAGGGTGCAACAGAGCCTGTTCTGCACTACTGTTACAGAAAAAAAAAATTGAAATGACTAAGATGATGCATTTTCAACTTAAATCAATGTCTTCACTAGTGATGCCTCCAGGAACATTTATCCATTGCCAGTAATTCCTCTTACCTGCCAGAAGCTGTTCCACTGAATTTGGAAAGGGTTTCTTTAGAATTGAACTGACTGTGGAAATGTCTTTTTACTATTCACCTACTTACTACAACATCAAAACTCTTGCTCTTTTGAACCGGATGTGTGAGAACAAACAGAAGGATGTGTGAGAGCAAACAAACAAAATTCTGAATGTTGCAGGTGAACGAAAATACTTTCCTTGCATTTTTGGCCATCATACAACCAGAAAGACCATCAGGACACATTTCAACTGACTTTGTTCAGGAAGATTGTCCTAGGTACATAAAGCGACTGTTCAAGAACGGGACATACAACAGCAAATGCACCAGCCAAGACAACCACAACAGATTGTCACAAGTATTCGCAAGTGCACTTTCCTTAAGAAGAGAGAAGTATGTATATATTGAATGGCAAAATCCCCCCTTTTTGTATAGGTGTCTTAATTCTTGCTTTATTGTATTAACTTTTTTCCTAAACTCACTCATTAGTCTGGCCATTGTATCAGGCTCTTACTCCTGTGCAAAGCTGAGCCGATAATTTTTGAAGCTGCTGTTCTCCACAATGGCTAGGAGGACGGAGCAGGAAAGAGCCTCTTGGCTCGGGGAGCCAAGAGCCAAGGAGAGGGATGTAGTGGAATGAAAAATGATCAGGGAAGGAAAAGGGAGAGTCTGTTTTGTTAATGCTGTTCTGGCCACCTCTCATGTCTTCCTCTTGAATTGTTTAAGTTCTTCAGCTGCATGTATTTAGCATTCTGGCTGCTTTTGTTTTTTGGCTACCCAGCCTCTCTCTTTGCATCCACTCACTTTTTTTTTTTTTTTTCCTTCTTTAAGAAACTTGCTTAAGCTTTTCCGGCCACGTCTCCTCACATTGTGTGGCCGCTTCTCTTAGCTTCCTTGCCAGGCTCTGAACCAGGGCTGCTTGGCTTAGACCTCCCCCTACTGCTAGATGCTATTATGAAGGTTCAGAAATCCGCAGCACGTTGTGGGCGTAGGGCATCAAACACGTTTATACATGCAATGGGGTGTTTCATCTCTGCTAACGAGGCAGGGTGATGAGGACTGATCTGCCTGGCCCTCTTCTCACCTCACAGATCACACAGCAAAAATCTGCCTGGAGAAATCTGTTCTCCCTCAGCTCTACCTCTCCTGGGGTATTAATATGCGATAATGGGTAAAGCAGCCAAGGGCAGGCAAGGCAGCTCCTAAAACACTCTCAGTGCCAGCACAGAGGTGTTCACCGGGCAGCATAAAGTCTAGGGTAGCAACCTCCAGGTGCTCTGCTATTGAATTACTGGGACGCGTATACTAGGCGAGGAGTACAACTTAAGACAGTTCGTGTACATACATACGCGTTTATCTACCCACTAGCCAGCGTATCTATCAACGTTTCGATGCAGTAGATATTAAAGTGTATTCCTTATCCATATCTACACTAAGGCTCTGTAGACACTTGGTACACTCATCTGTATGCTTAGTCGTAAAATAGGAGAGCATGGGAATTACAAAATCAGGTTTATAAAGCTGCTTCCTGTAGCACTGCCTCATAACTCAGAAGGAATGCAATTCACCAGTGTAATTAAATAGAAGCTTAATCTTAAACATACACTTTGGCATGAGAATGGCACTGTTTATTTCACTTGTAACATTTGTTCTGAAGTGCAAACTCTGCTCCTAGTCTAATGAGAGGAGCAAAAAATTCATTTACCCATTAGTAAAGGAGAACAAGAGAACAGAGATGTCAATGCCACAGTTACACATGTGCATACAAGCACATAATGGCAAATCCATCCCAGAAGGCAGGAATGGAGAGAAACTCCCCACTCCAGTGTGTAAAAAAAAAAGATGAGAAATGGATCAGCTTGCTGAATTGCTAATTCATCAGTATATATTCCCAGAAACATTAGGTGCATATACTGTTTATGAGTTGTACCAAGGGACTAAAGCATCGAAGGGTTGGGTTGTCCTTTACTTCCACTTTGTTCTCCAGTTCATTTGTCCAGAGAGTGTTCACAGACCCTCAGCAGCTCTGCAGCAGGGTGTGGTCTACAGAACTATTCTGGAATCATCGATGCAGAGTCCTGTAGACTAGGGAAAGCAGAGAGCTCTTGAGAAACTCCAAATCCCCCATAAACTGCTGTTTTTCTCCTAGCAAGTTACGACAGTTACTGAATGAAAAATAAAAAAAAAAACCTCCAACCAAAAACCAAAAAAAAAAAAAAAAAAAAAAACAGTGGAATTAAATGCCTACAGAGCGACACTTCCATGGATCGAGTATCCCTTCGCCACGTCAGAGAACTGAGCTTCTCCCTCCTCGGAGTAACTGAGGAAGGGCTCTGGTGAACGCCGTCAAAAAACCCCACAACACCACAAAAAAAACCCCAAACCCCAAAGCTCTCCCCTGTTCTGGCAAGCTCTCCACTCCTGTATGCTTCTGGCATCTCTGTCACTTTTGTAACTGGTCCCAAGCGTTGTCTGGCTTCTTATACTTGTGCTTACACTGAAGGTGATACACGGTAGTTAAAACACACTGAAAATATAAGAAAAAATCTTGTCTTATTGGCAAATCCTTTTTTTAGCATTTCAGAAGAGTGTAATTTGGGACTTCACTTTACTGTTTCAGTCTAGATTACAGTTAAAACCCAGTCCTGCTCTCATCAAAGTCAGAGGTCAATGACTATTTGTACCCATGACCAAAACTTTAATTAAAATATCAGTATTTTTTAGAGCCCCATTCTTCTCATAAAGAACTAGCTAGCTATACGTTGTAAACAAAGGAATCTTTCTATATACCACTGAAGGTCCACTACTTCTTGGATGGTCCCCGAAAGAAGCTTAATAGCACATTGGAAAAGGAAGTAAAAATGAGAACGTCAGCTGAAATCAGAAAACTGGCGAGTATTGGTACAATATAATTATTTAAACTGGAATTCCTCCAGAACACTGGGATGATTATAAATCTGGATATTCTTGTAAGGCTTGTAAATGACTGAAAGTCAGATGTGATAAATGACTCATCCATACAGTGGGATCGGTTTTGAATGCTGCAGCATGAATTAGAGTGCTTACATGTTGGAAAGACTTGCACATATCGCTTTCTTCTCTTGCATTTCTCTTTTAGCACTGCAGGTGTGCTCCATGTTTTGCAGGCAGAAAATCGATCCATCGGTCGCCCAAAGGTCTTGCAACCTCAACAGATGAGATCGGAAATGAAGGCACCGAGGAAAATCTGAATGTTCAGGGAAGTTTATTGGTTTTGCTGTCTGTAACATGTTTAGCTATCTTTTGATATGGACAAAGTGGGATCATACTCAGCTATACCTCCTGATGCCCTTCAGAAATCTGCCTCCCCAAATGATCTAACATCCTCACGTGCTGCTTTAAAGCTACTTTGTACAAACCGAAAGTAGATGGGGGGAAAAATAGCCAATAAATTGCAAACAACCATGAAAGTAATGGACATGAACAAGTAAAATTCCAAAATTTTTATTTCATTTTTGTGAGTGTTCCTTAGCTTTTTCTGAAGTCTGAGCAAATCAGATTAACAAGGGCTTAGTAAGCAGTTATTTTAGCTATTTCAAGTTATTTCAGCTGTTGCTGCATAGAGACTGCCAGTCACCTTGGCCTGTGGAGCGCTTTTGTGGCTATGAGTTTTGGTGATACAAAGAACTGAACTTGGCAGAAAAAAGGATGGTGGTCCTGCACAGAGGACAGAGTATCTGCCCTGGGTGGGGTAGCGAAACATTTGGAAATGTTGAAAAATCTAAGTTTTGGGGGGTTCTTTATCAACTCAAAAGAAAAAGGAAATAAATAGAGCGGAATTTGTCAAGTCTGACAGTGGCCCATGACAACAAGTTTGGGGAATCAGATTTTTGGGACAAAAAAATAAACAGACAGGAAGTCCCAAATCTCTCTTGCAATTCCTTGGTATAGACGTGAGCATTCCTATGTATGTGTCTAGCAGGAAGAGACACTGCTACTAAGTTTAATTCCACTAGGTGGTTTTAAACTACATTAAGGAAAAAATTTGCAATGCAATATGTACCAAATCAAACAAGTACACTGAATTCTTAGTAAAATATATGGACAAACAGCATTGTTTGTCTGTGTTGAGTTTAAAGAGACTTCTGAGTGGCTTTGCACAATAAAAACCGTTAAGTACTACCTAAGCTTCTACCCTTTCTTCCTTGAAGGTCTTCCGCTGAATATCTGTCTGTCATGTGTCTGAGCCAATGCTATTCTGCCGGCAAAGTGTCATTAAGGGATTTTTTTAACACCCTGAAGTGCACCTATCCCCTTGTCATTGCAAAACCAGCCCAGTTTGCATTGAAGTCGATGGGAAGATTCCCTTTGATTTCCGTGCAGACTAGCTTGTTTCAAGCTGTATCGCATGGCAGAGTTATTTAAATTTCCATTGAAGAGAGACTGTGGATCCAGTGCTGCTCACCCTAACTTAGGGAAACCGCCCTTCATGGCATGCTAAGCACCACTAGCTCTACATTTGTCTGACAGAGACACAAATCAGGAAGTAAACTTACCTACTGTGGTACAAAAAAGAAGTGGGGAAGGTCTGTAGATTGTAATATTCGGTGAAAAAGCTACATCACAAAGCTGCACTCTATAAATTACTACTGTGTGTAATTAATGGCCAAATACTAAGTAAATATTAATTAGTATCTCAACTCCTTTTTATTAAATTGCAATCTTTTAAACATGTAATTTATTTTGTGCCATAACAGTGTCACTGAAGGCATTCCAGGGACAGAAAAGCCGTTTACCTTTCAGTTTTGAGGCTGAGACTTTTAATGAGGGAATTTTATACGAAATAAACTTTGCCAAGTGAACACTAAATTCCACTCATTTTTCAGTTGTTCTTCACTTCTATTCTTACAGGCTTTTCTAATTATCCTTTTAACATGTATTACATATTTCTTGGTTCTTTGCAGCTTATATTTCCTTAAAAATTAAGACAGCATGTCAGATTTAAGCCATTCCTTTTAGTTGCCACATCCACAAATTACTATTCTTATAAGTAGATTGTGATTTACAGTTATGAGAAAACTTAAAATATGGAACACAATAGGAAGAGAGACAGTAGTGTTTTGCAGCTGTACTCTTTCATTCAGCAGAAGCGGTTCATTTTCACAGCAGTTCTGTACAGATACAGACACAGAGCATCAGAAGCCGAGCAGAAAAGGTGGGGGTGATTTTGTGACTGATTTTCGCAGTGCGAAAAGGAAAATAAGACCTACTTCTCTTTGACCACTTCCTCTAAATATTGCCTTAAAAATCAAATCCGTTTACAGTTTATCCTCTCTACCAGTTTGGAAGTTGGAGACCCTTAGGAGACACCTTGTTTAAGCAGCAGCCATGTGAACAGATCGCCCTTGAATGGAACCACAGTCAGTCCTTCCTTCCACAACTGCTTCTTGTCATATTGCAACATTAGCTTTGAGAGACGTTGAAATGGGCCCAGCAGTGGTTATCCCTCAATGCTCTTTGATGACTTAAGTATAACTGTAGTGGTCTTGTTTCCTGTGCAGTGAATAAATACATAAATGAAATAAGCAAGATAACCAAGGGTGGGACGGATGTGCTGCTTTGCTGGCAGTCTCACAAGGGATGCAAATGGTGATTGAACATATATATACATATACATATATATACACATGCACTGTTCAACTCAGTGTTTTTCCTTCTGGTTTTGGACTATTGCACCTCTGTAAGGAAGTGTCAGAGAACTGGGGAAGTTCTGTGGAAAGGTGGAGGGTTTTAGTCTCCAGGACTGTGATTCAGACGTGTTTTGCAGCCACTGAATTCAATATACACATTTAATTTAAATTAAAAAAAAAAAAAAAAATCCTGAACAGGCACATTCTAGAACAGCCCTGGACAGAAAGAGGCAAAACTGCTGAGGCTGTGCAGATAACATTGCCAAGGATCGTAGAGCACATCAAATTTCAACTGAAGAATCCATTAAGAGAGGGACTTTTGACACATGCCCAAGCTTAGGTCACTTGACTGCACAATTTCTCTTGTACCTGAACCTCTCTCACAACCTGTCTGTGCCTGCAGGATCATCCGTTCAGGCAAGTCCACATCACAGCAGCCATTTCTGCAATGGAGCTGCAGAAGGATCTGTATCTGTTGAGAGACTTCAGTCATTCAGGCACAAACCCTTTCATTTTTTAAACCTGCAAATGTTAGCATGTTTATAGTCTTTCCAAAGGCAAACAATTCCAGGAATAAGGAGAAGGAAAGGGTTGCTCTGAGCAGCAAGAAACTGTAGTCTCTCAGGGGCCTCTGAGTCTATGTGTGTGACATTGTGGAACATGCTGTGAATTATAATTGACAGCACAGACTGTAAAATTATGGTCCCTTTCTAACTGCTGTCTCTGTGCACTTGAGCCATGAGGTATCATTTCTCAGGGAAGCACGTTTCTCATCCTTGAATCTGGAACCATTTTCAAGTCCTACACAGGCTTCATTACACACCAGTAGAGCCTACCTCTTCCACAAGGATGCTGTCCAGATGTCTGTGACTTACTGGCTGGAGTCCTCATGGGACAGAAGATACCTGACACTTGAGCTGAGAAATTTATTATCAGGATAGAAGTATGACATAACCAAAACTTACTCCAGATTATTTGGTTATTTCTTAATGCTGTTAATAATATAATGTGGTGGTAACCAACCTCATAATCCTCTTGCAAATCTACTAGCCAACCACGAAGCACAGTTTTTCCCATTGTAGTATTGTGGATACTTCATGCCCTGCAGGCAAATAGCTTTGGTTAAGGGAGAAAGGTCTTGAGAAGTTTCATGGGATTGTGACAAGAACAACTTGTCTGAGTCTAATTTTACCCAATAGTTGCATAAATGAATTTTTAAAACATGATCCATATTCGTCATGTCTAATCCAGGACTGTGCGGTTTCATGCAGGGCTAATACTGTGCAGTAATATATGACTTAAAGCCTTGGATCGGAAAACTAGGGAATATCAGTTATAGCAAAATTATGGTGCCTAAGGATAGCTAAAATAAATAGAAGAGAATGGCACACAAGGGAAGAAAGAGAAAAGACAAACAGTATGAAAAATATATTGTCCAAATCATTGAAATTGTCTAAGATATTGTCTAAAGATTTGGAACAAGGACTATGTTAGTGAAAGAGGCAGACGTTAATTAAAAATACCATGTTGGGCAAGCCCAAGAGAAAGCAAAGTTACACTTGTTTGTTTAAGTCAGAAGATTGCAAGAATCATAGCAGACACAAAAATGCCAGGGGACACTAAAAAACACTTCAGCTAGCAGGCAGCTGCCTCTCAGAAACCTCACGCCATACTTCATGATATTGATAAAAATTTCAACAGAAATTGGTAAAAATTGGTAAAAATTTCAACAGGGCAGGAGGTCCTTTACCCACACATGCTCCTGAGAAGCACAAGGCTGTGCCTTTCTCGATTCAGTCTTTGCTTTGCCTGACACAAGGGGTTGCCAACCCCAGTTGAGTCTATGCTCACACGGTCAGGAGCTAGGGCTGCAATGGCAGGGCTGGTGGGACATATTCTCTTTCTGGGTTATTTTGGAACCCATCTCTGTACATTTGCCAGTAGAGCAGTGGAAACCCCTTGCTGTCACCCTTGGGATGTGGGAGGGTGGGATGTGGGGTCCTGCCCATCTCACATTTCCAGGCATATAGGTCTGTTTCTTGATGCTCTAGTAGATTTTGTTAGTAACACTCGTAGAGGACCAAGAGACGAGTTTCTTACACAATTGCAGCCTGCTCATATCATATGATACAAACATACCTTGTTTGTATCATAAGGTATCAAATAAAACCTGAATACCTTTATCTATATTGCACATGCGCTCACTTGAAGAGTGACAGAAAATTTCCTCCTGAGTCCACTCCGCTGAGCCAAGGGGCTCACTCCCTGTTCCTTGACGGCAGAGGTGATGCACTGACTGTTTCATGTGTGGTGTCTTGGAGAACAGACGTCTCAGCCAGCACTGATCTGGGCACTGCCAGCCCTTGCATGCTCAGCACCCCAAAACTTGCAGCCACAGGATTCATGTCTGCAGATCCTTTCTCTCTGCCGTGTCCTTCCTGTGCTGCGCTGTGGGCAGCAGGCTGAAAGCTAGTGGGACACAGCAAGAAGAGAGACAGACTCCCACTGTGAGCACCTGCTGTGCCAAGAAACTGAGAAAATGCTGCTACGGTGGAGGAGAGCCAGCAACCACCAGAAGTGAGGGGTGATGTCCAGATGCTGGGGGAATGTCAGCCTCCCACAACTGGGAAAGGTGTTTACCGCCATCATGGCAGAGTCGCTCTGTAATCCCTTCTTTCCTCTCTTATTTACTCCTGCCAAAGCAATCAGCAAGTTCAAAGTTGTCACTGGACTCAGATGAGAAGGGGATGATTACAGGGCGCGGTAATACTCTGCAGGCAAACCAAAGCTCTTCCCATTATGTAATGCAACGGCACATACGTGAGAAGCCTTTCGCAGTGTGCTACCCACAGCTAGCGGGACCCTGCTCAGCGAGGGTGCCTTGGCTCTCCACCACATGCTAACCTCATATTTTGCCTCTGGAAATCTTTAGTTGTGTCCCTGAGTGTCAGTGCCAGCTAAGGCAGCAGTTATTACGCTCCCTTGGGTTTCTGCTACACTATGTTCCAAGTCTCCTAAATGACACTTGTAACACAGCAAATGAGCCTGTGCTTGGTTTTAGCTGATGAATTCGACAGCCAAATCTATTACTGCTTTTCCCTCGGATCTTGTGAAATATTATCTGAAGAGAAAATACACTGTGATAAATAAAACAAAACAAATGAGCTCCTCAACAGATGGTTTCGCTATTAAAGTCTGAAATCAGAGCTGAAAAAAACTTTATCTGCTGTGACACAACATCTCATCAAACCCTGACAGATTTTTCCTGTTGTTCATATTTATATGATGAAAACAATCAACACAACATTTTTTTCAAAAGGCAACCAAGCATTTCAGCCCAGCCTCTGACAAAGCTGTTATTTCCAGATGTTCCTGTCTTCGTAACATGAAACATAAGAACTCTTGTAACGGGGTCAAGCTAGAGATGCATCTAGCCTAGTGTCCCGACTTTGAAAGCAAGCAGCAGAGAGTGTTTGAGGAAGCATCTAGAGAACACAGCAAGTACACACCAGGGTACTTTGCCTAGTCTGGTCTCCTGGTTTCTGGTGCATTTTTTACTTAAAATTATTGTCGGTTTGGTACAGCATTAGCCTTGCATGCTAGGTAAGACTCAGAATAATTACAAGATTAGACATCTTGGATAGGTGGATAAAGTGCAAATTATTTGCCCTGAACATTTAAAACACATGCAAACATAAATTTGTGTATATTAATATTTTTGCAAAAATTTAGATTTTTTTATAAGTGAAACATGCAGAGAATATCATTGCCTAACAAAAACCAGATTACTTGTAATGTTAAGAGTTTTCACTACAAATGTTGTCTACTCCTCTGCAAAAATATTTACCCTTTGTCATTTCAATTCACTGTCTGCTTGTGTATTTAATTTACCTTAGAAGAACAATCTTCTTTCTACTTTTCTAAAAATAAAAGGCGAAATCCCTGTTAACCTCAAAGGGAAAACAACCTCTCTACAACATGCATGGTCAGGATACATAGATTCATTGATCCAAACACTATGCCCTCATCATCATGGCCTGGCTTCGCGGACGCAGATTTGGGAAGGGCT
>NW_010433080.1:0-5265 GCF_000710305.1 Buceros rhinoceros silvestris
GGCCACAGAAATGATCAGAGGGATGGAGCACTTCTGCTATGAGTTCAGGCTGAGAGAGTTGGGGTTGTTCAGATTTGAGAAAAGAATGCTCCAGGAAGGCTACCAGCCTTTTATACAAGTTCTGGTTTCTTCCTGTTTTGCTTGCAGTTCTTAAAGGAGACCTGTCGTGTGAAAGGTAGGAGTGTGGCTTTTCCCTGCCAGAGTCCAAAAAGACTTTTACTGAAACAGTTTTGCAAAGCCAGTAAAAATAATAGAAGTTTATTAAAGCAATTGATATAACAGATTCTAAATTGCTGTTGATAAATTCACTCACTGCAAGAGGCCTAATAACGAATATATCATAGTAATGCTATCAGAAAGAAAAGTATCCCAGGTATTTTCGCTGTATGTTGAGAGCACAATTCTTATGAAGGAGTCCCTGTATTGGGTGGAGGAAGAGGAGTACAGCCTATTGACTGTCTCTGCAAAGTCTTTGGTCTTTTCCCCCCCAACCATATATTACTCCTCCTGGCTTTTTATATCCTGTCTCTGCCTCTTAGGTGACATTTAGCATGATTTGGGTGGAGAATTGAGTAACATAGTCATATATTTTTAGCATGTACTGATTTTTACTCTTTTGGATATTGAGGTACATGAATTTTTATATTAGTTTTGCTGTTAATTTGGCAAAGGTCTTATTTCAGTGACTAGGACCTTCAGTATTTGTTTGTCACCTTCACTTAGCCAAAACAAACACATCCTGCTTCCAAAAGACTCCCTCCTTCATCTATTATTTATGCCAACTCAAGGAATCTCCACTGCTAGAAATAACATAGAAATCTCATGCTCACAAACAGTTTATCCTTTTGTACCAAATTTCCCACAGGGCCTATGAGAAAGATGGGGACAGTCTTTTTAACAAGGTTTGTTGCCACAGTACAAGGGGTAATGGTTTTATACTGTAGGTTCAGCTTAGATATAAAGAAGAATTTTTTTTACAATGAAACAGTCGAACAGGTTGCCCAAAGAGGGCTAGATGCCCCATTCCTGGAAACATTAAAAGTCAGGTTGGACAGGACTCTGGGCAACTTGATCTAGTCAAAGATGTCCCTGCTCACTGCAGGGGGTGTTTTACTAGATGACCTTTAAAGCTTTCTTCCAACCCAAAGCATTCTATGATTAAGGGTCTGGATTTGCACTCAGGTTGCTGTTAGGATGTCTCCTAAAATGGAGGCAAGCTGGGTGCTTGACATTCTCACTTGTGCGTTACTGTAATCGTGTCAGGTGACTGAAAGCCTGTCTTTGTTACTGCTTCTTGTTTAACAGTGTCATCTCTCTGGGTGTAAAGTATCAGATGTTAAAACTAGCAGTAGTTATTGTAACAAAGTTTAGAAGAATGTGGATTCTGTTACTGAAAAAGCAAGGTTAGGACTGTATTTTGCATAGTTAGAAACATCTTTACATGGTACTTTGAGGATAAACCACTACATCTTGGTGCTAGTGGGTGCATGTTATTCTCCCTGGAAAATTTGAAACAGACCTCTAAGTGCCACAACTATTTTGTTGTTAATTTTGCCTGGAGGCGTAATTACTGTGTATCTTGCAGCCCAATTTAATGGCAGTGAGAAACAGCAAACATCTCCTTCTCCCTCAAACGACCAGCGCGGGCAGTTAAGAGCACCTGGAGGAGGCTTTAAACCCATCAAACATGACAGTCCAGAATTTTGTGGGATCCTGGGAGAGAGAATAGATCCAACTATTCAACTGGAAAAGCAGATGTAAGTAAGCCCAGTAATTGCTCTCTAGCTCTTTGTCTCCCCACATATAGGAATAAGTGTCTCAGAACTTGCTCTCCAGCACCCCCTCCTCAGTATTCCTACACATTATGTGTGTAAATGCTCACAGAAAACTATTCTTATTAATCCTGCAAAGCATAGGAAACTTTTGTGGGGGACAAAATAATACTAAACAGGAAACTCATTTCAGGAACAGTGAATTTAACCTGTCAGGTATGTGCAGTTAACTTTCAACCATGCTGATTGCATTGCACTAGAGGAAACAGGTGTATATCACATATATATAAATTGTGCTTTAAAGGTGCACAAATTCCATATCTTTGTGGCTGCATAGCATGTACCAGAAAGTACCTCAAACAAACCTTGCATCTGGCTGTAATACTGCTGCAGGAAGAGACTGGTAAGACCACTTACAGAGCTTTCAGAAAAGAGCCTGTTACTTCTACTCTGGTGTTGTCAAACTTGAGCGTGGTATTTATGTAGAGGCTGTTCTAAATAAAATAAAAAATAGAGGCTGTTTTGTTAGCTCCAAATTCAAGTTCTATGAGAATTCCCTGGAAGGAATGTCTGGTGTCCACAAGGGTGGCCTCTGTCCTGCCTCATTGTTACCTTTCCTTGAATCATTTGGACAGACAGGCTTGTATGATGGAATGACCCACTGTCCTTTATCATACCTAAGGTCCCTCATAGAAGGGACCGGAATCCTTTCTTTACGTGAAGAAAGAAAAATCTTCTTATGAAGCAATTTACACAGGTGGCACTGATACTTGTGAGTAATGAGAAGTCAATGGATTCACACTGTAAAGTGAGGAAACTGTGTCTTGGATCCCTGAAGGCATTCCCACTCCAGACATTGTAATTCTAAGCTAGAAACATGTCCTGGGTTAAGAGAAAACAGTTTGGTGTGTTTTGATTGATGTAGAAACAAGCCAGTTAAAAACTTCAGAAAAATTGATATGAAATTATTTGAGGCTCCACCCACCCACGGATGCCAATGGTATTGGCCAGCTGTCTATCTCAACCAAAATTTCGGATGACCCTTTCATTGTGAGCCTAATGAAGGTAGGGGATCAAAAGTTACCTACTGTGTCCATCACAGTTCATTGCCAGCAATACCATACTAACCAAGACTCCCTGCGCCTGATTCGGAAATTAGAGACCAAAGATGTCATCAGCAGGGCTTGGTCACCCTTCAACAGTCCAATATTGCCTGTACGAAAGCCCAGTGGGGAATGGAGGTTAACAGTGGACTATCGTGGCCTGAATGAAGTGACACCACCAGTGAGTGCTGCCATACCTGATATATTGGAGCTCCAATGTGAACTGGAGTCCAAGGCAGCAAAGTAGTATGCCACAGTAGACATCGCTAATGCTTTCTTCTCCATTCCTGTAGCACCAGAGTGTAAGCCACAGTTTGCCTTCACCTGGAGGGGTATCCAGTACATCTGGCATCAGTTGCCCCAGGGGTGGAAGCACAGCCCAGCTATCTGTCATGGACTGATCCAGGCTATGCTGGAGAAGGGTGGAGCTCCTGAACATCTTCAGTGCATTGATGGTATCATTGTATGGGGTAACACAGCAGAGGAGGTTTTTCAGAAAGGTAGTAAAATAATTGACATTTTGGTGGATGCTGGTTTTGCCATTAAGAGAAATAAGGTTAAGGGACCTGCCCAAGAGATCCAGTTCTTGGGTGTTAAATGGCACAATGGATGGCGCCATATCCCTATGGTTGTGGTCAATAAGATCACAGCCATGTCTCCACCTACTAACAAGAAGGAGACACGGTCTTTCTTGGGAGCCATAGGCTTCTGGAGGATGCGCATTCCTGGGTATAGCCAGATTGTTAAACCTCTTTATGATGTAACCCGGAAGAAAAATGACTTTGCATGGAGCTCTTATCAGCACCAGGCCTTTGAATTAATCAAAAAGGAGATAGCACATGCTATGGCCCTGGAACCTGTGTGAACAGGACGAGAAATTAAAAATATTCTTTACGCTGCCACTGGGGACTGTGGTCCTACCTGGAGCCTTGGCAGAAGACAACAGGAGAAACTCTTGGTCGTCCCCTGGAGTTTTGGAGTCGGCAATATAGGGGCACTGAACCCAATTATACTCCCACTGACCAGGTGAAATTGGCTGCCTATGAGGGAGTCAGAGCTGCCTCGGAAGTAATTGGCACCAAGGCACAGCTCCTTTTCTCCCCCGACTGCCAGTTGTAGGCTGGATGTTCAAAGGGAAGATAGCATCTACACACCATGTCACAGATGTTACCTGGAGTAAGTGGACTGCCCTAATTGTACAGAGAGCTAGGATAGGCACAGGAATTGTGGAAGCCATCACAAACTGGCTGGAGGGAGAAGACTTCGAGATACCACTGAATGAGGTAGTGCCTCACACTGAAGAAGCATCCCCATATAAAGACCTCTCGGAACAAGAGAAGCTTTTTCACTGATGGATCCTGCCATCTTGCAGGAAACCAGCGGAAGAGGAAAGCTGCCATATGGACTCCTACACGATGAGTCACAGAGGCAGCAGAGGGAGAAGGTGAATTGAACCAATTTGTGGAGGTCAAAGCCATCCAGCTGGCCATGGACGTTGCCGAATGGGAGAAATGGCCAAGACTGTACCTGTATACAGACTCCTTGTGGGGGTGGCTGAGGAGGTGGCAGTAAGATAACTAGCAGCGTAAGGGTAAGTCTATTTGGGCTGCCACTCTTGCTGCCCAGCTGGAAAGGATGGTAGTAAGAGTATGGCATGTAGATGCCCATGTGCCAAAACACAGAGCCACCGAGGAACACAAAAATAACCACCAAATGGACCAAGCCAGAGTGTTTCAGATAGATCTGGACTGGGAACACAAAGGCAAACCGTTCCTCGCTCGGTGGGTGTGTCACTCTTCTAGTCATCAGGGAAGAGATGGGCTCACGACGGAGGGATGGATTTAACCATGGGTGCTATTACACCAGTCATTTGTGATTGCAAAGTTTGTGTGGTGATCAAACAAGCCAACAGGTTGAAGCCTTTGGCAGGAGTTTGTGTGGTGATCAAACAAGCCAAAAGGTTGAAGCCTTTGGAAGGTGGGTAAAGTATAAGTATGGAGAGGCCTGGCAGATTGATTACATCACTCTCCCTCTAACTCACCAAGGTAAGCGTTATATCCTCACAATGGTTGAGGCAAGCACCAGAAGGCTTGAGACCTACCCCATACTTCACACCACTGCCTGTAATACCATTCTGGGCCTTGAAAACCGTTCCTCGCTCGGTGGGTGTGTCACTCTTCTAGTCATCAGGGAAGAGATGGGCTCACGACGGAGGGATGGATTTAACCATGGGTGCTATTACACCAGTCATTTGTGATTGCAAAGTTTGTGTGGTGATCAAACAAGCCAAAAGGTTGAAGCCTTTGGAAGGTGGGTAAAGTATAAGTATGGAGAGGCCTGGCAGATTGATTACATCACTCTCCCTCCAACTCACCAAGGTCAGCGTTATA
>NW_010433080.1:5534-6970 GCF_000710305.1 Buceros rhinoceros silvestris
GGGCCCCCAGAGAGAACTGAATCCGATAATGGGACTCACTTCAAAAACTCTCTGGTGGCCAGAATGTGGTCTCAAATGTATCAACTGCATTCCGTACCATCCACCAGCCTCCAGAAAGATTGAACGCTATAATGGCTTGCTGAAGACCACCCTGAAGGCAAGGGGTGGAGGAACAGTCAGAAACTGGGATGAAAATGTGGCAGAAGGCCCCTGGCGAGTTAACACAAGGAGATCAATCGATGGAGCCAGCCTTGCCCAATCAGACCTTTTACATACACTAGTGGCATGGGACCCCAGAGAGAACTGAATCCGATAATGGGACTCACTTCAAAAACTCTCTGGTGGCCAGAATGTGGTCTCAAATGTATCAACTGCATTCCGTACCATCCACCAGCCTCCAGAAAGATTGAACGCTATAATGGCTTGCTGAAGACCACCCTGAAGGCAAGGGGTGGAGGAACAGTCAGAAACTGGGATGAAAATGTGGCAGAAGGCCCCTGGCGAGTTAACACAAGGAGATCAATCGATGGAGCCAGCCTTGCCCAATCAGACCTTTTACATACCGTAGAGGAGGACAAAGTCCCTGTGGTACGTGAAAGTAACCTGCTGGGAAAAGCTGTCTGGGTTTCTCCTGCTGTAGACAAAGACAAACCCACCCGTGATGTTGTCTCTGCCCAAGGCCTAGGACACACCTGGTGGGTAATGCAGGAGGATGGTGAAGTCCACTGTGTACCACAGGGGAATTAACCCTGACTTAAACAATCTGATCTAGAGGCCTGTCCTGTGTTCCTAAATTCCTGTGTAATCTAATGTACAGAGATGTGCATGGTGTGCATGGTAAGGAATAAGGGGTGGAATGTCCTGGATTAAGAGAAAACAGCTTGGTTTGTTTTGATTGACATAGAAACAAGCCAATTAAAGTATTCCTCCCCCTGTACATCACTGCATCTGACTGGCTGTGGAACTTTGTGGCGGGACATTATTTCTTTAAGAGCCAGGGGCAGGAAGGGAAGCACATTCTGCCTGCCTTAGAGACAGCAGCTACCCCACTCCTCCTTCTGACCCAAGAGGAATTCGCCCATCAGCACTGCTATTGTTTGAGCTGCCTGCTGCCAGAGGACTGCCCCTCCCTGGAGGGACACCAAGCTGCTCCTCACTTCCTTTTTACCAGCCACTACTGCGAGTTCCAGCGGCTCCGACCCTGTCTGCACTGCATGCCGTCAACCATTACAGACTGGTAGTTTTTTCCTCTCGCGTTTGTTCCTTTTACCCGCTGCCCAGACCCCTGATCCTTATACATATTGTTAATATCTTGTTTGGTTTTGTATATAATCTGCTGCCAGAGGACTGCCCCTCCCTGGAGGGACACCAAGCTGCTCCTCACTTCCTTTTTACCAGCCACTACTGCGAGTTCCAGCCGCCACATTCTGGCTTGG